>NW_022437169.1:353254-401686 GCF_009761245.1 Sapajus apella | reverse complement strand
CTAAAAAAAAAAAAAAAAAAAAAGGGACCAATTGCTACCCAGCACTTTTTTTTTTTTTTTTTTAAGACGAAGTCTCTCCCTGTCCAGGCTGAAGTGCACTGGCACAATCTTGGCTCACTGCAACCTCCACCTCCCAGGTGTAAGCATTTCTGCCACCTCAGCCTCCCGAGTAGCTGGGATCACAGGCATGTACCACCATGCAGGCTAATTTTTGTATTTTTAGTAGAGACGGGGTTTTACCATGTTCGTCAGGCTGGTCTCGAACTCCTGATGTCGGGTGATCCACCCACTTCTGCCTCCATCTCCGAAAGTGTTGGGATTACAGGCATGAGCCACCACACCCGGTCTGCTATCCAGCACTTCTATCAGGCCTTCAAATGTTAGAACCAATGCTGTCCAATCACAATTAAATATTTAATCAATTTTGGCCAGGTGTGGTGGCTCATGCCTGTAATCCCAGCACTTTGGGAAGACAAAGCAGGTGGATTATTTGAGGTCAGGAGTTCAAGGCCAGCCTGGCCAACATGGTGAAACCCCATCTCTACTAAAAGTACAACAATTATCTGGGTGTGGTGGCATACACCTGTAATCCCAGCAACTCAGGAGGCTGAGGCAAGAGAATCACTTGAACCCAGGAGGCGGATGTTGCAGCCTGGGCGACAGAGTAAGACTCTGTATAAAAAAAAAAATTTAGGCCGGGCATGGTGGCTCACACCTATAATCCCAGCACTTTGGGAGGCTGAGGTGGGTGGATCACCTGAGGTCAGGAGTTCACAACCAGCCTGGCCAACATGGAGAAACCTCATCTCTACTAAAAATTTAAAAATTATCTGGGTGTGGTGGTGCACACCTGTAATCCCAGCTATTCAGGAGGCTGAGGCAGGCGAATCCCTTGAACCCAGGAGGCAGAGGTTGCAGTAAGCCGAGATTGTGTCACTGTACTCCAGCCTCGGTGACAGAATGAGTCTCAAAAAAAAAAAAAAAAAAAAAAATCAATTTTGAATACTGAATATTCAATCAAGGACAAAAGAGTATCCACTGTTTAATGGACATATTCATAGTACATGACAGAAGACTTACCTTTCTACTCTAACACTTATAAAGTGCAGCTCTAGGCTGTTCTTAAATTTGAATGTGCATCAGAATCGCCTGGATGCTTGGTCGAGCACAGACTACGTACCTGTTAACCAGCCCCAGTGTTTCTAATACAGTAGCTCTGTTGTGGGAACTAAGAATCTGCATTTCTGACAAGTTCCCAGTTACACTGATGCTGCTAGTCCAGGGATGACACTGTGAGACCTATTGATCTAGAACTTAAAAGTTTAAAAGCATAAGTGATATTGTCTTAAAAAAAAAAAAAAAAAAAGGTGAAATGTTGGCCATGTGCAGTGGCTGATGCCTGTAATCCCAACACTTTGTGAGAAAGGTGGAAGATCGCTTGAGCCCAGGAGTTTAAGACCAGCCTGGAAAATACAGTGAGACCCCTGTCTCTACAAAAATACTTTAAGAAAAAATTAGCCAGTGTAGTGAAGTGTGCCTATTGTTTCGGCTACTGAGGAGGCTGAGGCAGATGGATCACTTGAAGCTGCAATGAGTTGTGTTTAATTCATCACACTCCAGCCTAGGTGAAAGAGCAAGACTATCTCAAAAAACAACAACAAAAAAAAAAACAAGAAAAGTAAAACGTTACCCAATAATTGAAAATTTCTGTATCTCTAACATACTGTTTCAAATAATACTGAAACTTCCATTCTAATGTAAATTCATGTATACAGGAGTGATCTTTGTTTTGAAATTTTATAAAAAAGAAAAATAGCATTAGTGTCAACTAGTATTGTATTTCTCCCCAAAACACAATGGTGAACATAAAATTAGCCTTTTTTTTTTTTTTTTTTTTTTTTTTGAGATGGAGTCATGCCCTGTCGCCCTTGCTGGAGTGCAATGGCACAATCTCAGTTTACTGCAGCCTCTGCCTCCTGGGTTCAAGTGATTCTCCTGCCTCAGCCTCCCAAGTAGCTGAGATTACAGGTGTACACCACCAGGCCCAGATAGTTTTTTCTACCTTTAATAGAGACAGGGTTTCACCATGTTGGCCAGGCTGGTATCGAACTCCTGACCCTTGTGATCTGCCCACCTTGGCTCCGAAAGCGCTGGGATTACAGGTGTGAGCCACCGCACCCAGCCTAAAATTTGACTTTTTAGTAATGATGCTCTATTTAATTTGTAGTCTTTCAAACTGAAGGATAAACTGGGCACAGTGGCTCACACCTATAATCCTAGCACTTCAGGAGGCCAAGGCAGGCAGATCACTTGAGGCCAGGAGTTCAAGACTAGCCCGGCCAACATGGCAAAATTCTGTCTCTACTGAAAATACAAAAATTAGCCAGGCATGGTGCTGCATGCCTGTAATCCCAGCTACTTGGGAGGCTGAGGCACAAGAATCGCTTGAACTCAGAAGGCAGAGGTTGCAGTGAACCAAGATGACATCACTGCACTCCAACTTGGGTGACAGAGCGAGACACTGTCTTTAAAAAAAAAAAATACCTAACAAATTGCAGGATACATGCATAATTTGGGATCTGTCAGTTTTAGGCATGTTACCAGAAATGATGAAAACCCAAAGGTCAAGAGGAATACAGGCACAGAAATTTTGTTTTATTTCAGGTTCAGGGGTACATGTGCAGTTTCGTTATACAGGTAAATTGCATGTTACGGGGGTTTGGTGTACAGATTTCATCATCCCCATAATAAGTACAGTACTCAAAAAGTCGTTTTTCCATCCTCACCCTCCACCTACTCTCCACTCTTAAGTGGGCCCCGGTGTTTGCTGCTCCCTTCTGTGTCCATATGTACTCGATGTTTAGCACCCACTTATAAGTGAGAACATGCAGTGTTTGGTTTTCTGTTCCTGTGCTAATTCTCCCATAATAGTCTCCAGCTCCATCCATGTTGCTGCAAAAGACATGATCTTGGCTAGGCACGATAACCTCACACCTGTAATCCCAGCACTTTGGGAGGCTGAGGGAGGCGAATCACTTGAGGCCAGGAATTCAAGACCAGCCTTGCCAACATGGCAAAACTCCATCTCTACTATAAATATAAAAATTAGCCAGGCATAGTGGCACGAGCCTATAGTCCCAACTACCTAGGAGACTTAGACATGAGAATCACTTGAACCTGGGAGGTGGAGGTTGTAGTGAGCAGAGATAACACCACCGCACTCCAGTCTGTGAGAGACTGAGACTCTGTCTCAAAATAAGAAAAAATAAAATAAAAAATAAAAGGACACCATCTTGTTCTTTTTTATGGCTATATAGTACTCCATGGTATACATACCACATGTTCTTTATCCAGTCTTTCATTGATGGGCATTTAGTTGATCCCTTATCTTTATTATTGTGAATATTGCTGTGATAAACATACTTACGCATGTATCTTTACAGTAGGATGATTTATATTCCTTTGGGTATGTACCCAATAATGGGATTGCTGGGTCAAATGGTAATTCTAAGTTTTTTCAGAAATCGCCAAACTGCTTTCCACAATGGCTGAAGTAATTTATATTCACACCAGCAGTATGTAACTGTTCCCTTTTCTCTGCAACCTCACCAGCATCTGTTATTTCTTGAATTTTTAATAATAGCCATTCTGTCTGGTATGAGATGGTATCTCATTGTGGTTTTGATTCGAATTTCTCTGATTATTGGCATCAGATGAGCATATTTTTCGTATATTTATTGGCCACTTGTATGTCTCCTTTTGAAAAGTGGCTGTTTGCGTCCTTTGCTCACCTTTTAATGGGGTTGTTTTTTGCTTGTAAATTTTTGCTTGTAAATCTATCTCCTCCTAGATTCTAGACATTAGACCTCTGCCAAAGCATAGTTTGCAAATATTTTCTTCTATTCTACAGGTTGGCTGTTTACTCCGTTAACACTTTATTTTACTGTGCAGAAGCTCTTTAGTTTAATTAAGTCCGATTTGTCAATTTTTTTTTTTTTGGCTGCAATTGCTTTTGGCATCTGTGTCATTAAATGTTTGCCAGGGTCTATGTCCAGAATGATATTTCCTAGGTTATCTTCCAGGTTTTTTATAAGTTTTACATTTAGATCTTTAATCCATCTTCAGTTGATTTTTGTAAAGGATGTAAGGAAGGGGTCTAGTCTCAATCTTCTGCACGTAGCTAGCCAGTTATCATAGCATCATTTATTGCATTTATTGAGCAGGGAGTCCTTTCCCCATTGCTTATTTTGTTGAGTCTGTTGAAGATTAGATGGTTGCAGGTGTGCAGCATTATTTCTGGGCTCTCTATACGGCTCAATTGGTCTACATGCTATTTTTGTACCAGAACCATGCTGTTTTGGTTACTGTAGCCCTGTAGTATAGTTTGAAGTTGGGTAATGTGATGTCTCCAGCTTTGCTCTTTTTGTTTCAGACTGCCTTGGCTATTCAGGCTCTTTTTGGTTCCACAGAGATTTTTAAATAGTTTTTTTCTAATTCTGTGAAGAATGTCATTGGTAGTTTGATAGGAATAGCACTGAATCCATAAGTTGCTTTGGGAAGTACGGCCATCTTACCAATATTAATTCTTCCTATCTATGAGCATGGGATGTTTTTCCATTTGCTTGTGTCATCTCTGATTTCTTTGAGCAGTATTTTGTACTTCTTGCTACAGAGATTTTTCACCTCTCCGGTTAGCTGTATTGCAAGGTATTGTATCTTTTTTTTTTTTTTTCTGAGATGGTGTCTTGCTCTGTTGCCCAGGCTGGAGAGCAGTGGCACAATCTCAGCTCACTGCAACCTCTGCCTCACAGGTTCATGCAATTCTCCTGCTTCAGCCTCCCGTGCAGTTGGGACTACAGGTAGGCACCATCACAGCCAGCTAATTTTTGTATTTTCAGTAGAGATGGGTTTTACCACGTTAGCCAGGCTGGTCTCAAACTCCTGACCTCAAGTGATCTACCTGCCTTGGCCTCCCAAAGTGCTGGGATTACAGGTGTCAGCCACCATGCCCGGCTGGTATTTTATTTTTTGTGAATGGACTGTGTTCTTGATTTGGCTCTCAGCTTGGATGTTGTTGGTGTATAGGAATGCTACTGATTTTTGTACATTGATTTTGTATCCTGAAACTTTGCTGAAGCTGTTCATCAGATCAAGGGACTTTGGGCAGAGACTATGGGGCTTTCTAGGTATAGAATCACAACACCTGTGTAAAGAGATCGTCTGACTTCCTCTCTTCCTGTTTGGATGCCTTTCCTTTCTTTCTCTTGTCTGATTGCTCTGGCTAGGATTTCCAGCACTATGTTAAATAGGAGTGGTGGAAAGAGCAACTTTGTCTTCTTCTGGTTTTCAAGGGGTATGCTTCCAGCTTTTAACCATATAGTGTAATGATGGCTATGGGTTTGTCATATGGCTGTTATTATTATTATCATTTGAGACAGAGTCTCACTCTGTTGCTCAGGCTGGAGTGCAGTGACATGATCTTGGCTCATTGCAAACTCCGCCTCCCAGGTTCGAGCGATTCTCCTGCCTCATCCTCCCAAAGAGTGGGGACTACAGGCACCTGCCACCATGCCCGGCTAATTTTTTTTGTATTTTTAGTAGAGACAGGGTTTCACCATATTGGCCAGGCTGGTCTTGAACTCCTGACCCTGTGATCCACCCACCTTGGCCTCCCAAAGTGTTGGGGTTACAGGTGTGAGCCACTGCGTCCAGTCAGAGATGGCTATTATTACTTTGAAGTATGTTCCTTCAATGCCTAGAGTTTAACATGAAGGGATATTGAATTTTATGAAAAGCCTCTTCTGTATCTAAATCATGCAGTTTTTGTTTTTAGTTCTGTTTCTGTGATGAATCATATTAATTGGTTTGCATATGTTGTATCAATCCCATATCCCAGGGATAAAGCCTACTTGATCATAGTGGATTAGCATTTTGATGTGTTGCTGGATTCAGTTTCCTAGTATTTTGTTGAGGATTTTTACATCTATGTTCATCTATTGGCCTGAAGTCTTTTTTTGTTGTGCTTCTGCCAGGTTCTGGCATCAGGATGACGCCGCCCTCATAGAGTTAGGGAGGAGTCCCTCCTCCTCAATTTTTTGAAATAGTTTGAGTAGGAGTGGTACCAGCTCTTCCTTATACATCTGGTAAAATTCAGCTGTGAATCCATCTGGTCCCAGGCTTTTTTCAGTTGGGAGACTTTTTATTACTGACTCAATTTTGGAACTTGTTATTTGTCTTTTCAGGGATTCAATTTCTTCTGGGTTCAGTCTTGGTAGGTTGTATATGTCCAGGAATTTATCCATTTCTACTAGGTTTTCTGGCTTGTATGCACAGAGGTGTTGGCCTCTCAGGGTTGGGTTTTTAATTATTATTTCTGTGGGGCCACTGGTAATGTCCCTTTTATCAATTTCTGGTTGTGTCTATTTATACCTTTGCTCCTTTCTTTATTAGTCTAGTTAGCAGTCTTATTATTATTTTCAAAAAACCAACTCCTAGATTTGTTAATCTTTTGTATGGTTTTCATATCTCAATTTCTCAGTTCAGCTTTGGTTTTAGTTATTTCTTATCTTCTGCTAAGGAGTGAGTTTGCTCTTGTTTTTCTAGTTTCTCTAGTCATGTTGTTAGGTTGTGAATTTGAGATCTTTCTAACTTTTCGAAGTGAGCATTCATGCTATAAACTTCCCTCTTAACTCTGCCTTAGCTATGTACCAGAAATTCTGGTATGTTGTATCTTTGTTCTCATTAATTTCAAAGAATTTCTTGATTTCTGCTTTAATGCCATTATTTACCCATGAGTCATTCAGGAGCAGATTGTTTAATTTTCATGTAATTATGTGGCTTTCAGTGATTTTCTTAGTATTGAATTCTATTTTTATTGTGCTATGGCCCAAGAGCATGAGTTAATATGAGTTAGTATGAGTTCAGTCTTTCTGAATTTGCTGAGGCTTGTTTTATGCCTGATTGTGTGATAAATTTTAGAGTATGTGCCATGTGCGGATGAGAAGAATATATATTCTATTGTTTTCAAGTGGAGTGTTCTGTAGATGTCTATTAGGTCCATTTGGTCGTGTCGAGTTCAAATCCTGAATATCTTTGTTAGTTTTCTGCCCTGATCATCTGTCTAATACTGTCAGTGGGGTGATGAAGTCTCCCACCATTACTATGTAGTTATCTAAGCCTCTTCATAGGTCTCTAAGAACTTGCTTTACGAATGTGGTTGCTTCTGTGTTGGATGTATATAAATTTAGGATAGTCACATCTTGTTGAATGGAGCCCTTTACCATTATGTAATGCCTTTCTTTGTTTTTTTTTTTTTTTTTTTTATCTTTGTTGGTTAAAAGTCTGTTGTGTCTGAAATCAGAATAGCAATCCCTGCTCTTTTTTCTGTTTTCCATTTGCTTAGTATATTTTTCTTCATCTCTTTATTTTGAGTGAATGGGTATCACTGTATGTGGGATTGGTCTCTTGAAGACAGCATGTTGTTGGGTCTTGCTTCTTTATCCAATTTGTCACTCTGTGTCTTTTAAATGAGACATTTAGTATATTTACACTCATAGTAATCTGTTCCTGTCACCTTGTTGTTAGCTGGCTATTACACAGACTTGTTTGTATGGTTGCTTTATACTATCACTAGTCTATGTACTTAGGTGTGTTTTGTTGCTGTTTGTTTTTCTTGAGACAGGCTGGAGTGCAGTGGTGCCATCTCAGCTCACTGAAACCTCTGCCTCCCAGGTTCAAGTGATTCTCCTGCCTCAGCCTTCTGAGCTGAGATTATAGGCATCTACCACCACATCAGCTAATTTTTTGTATTTTTAGTGAAGACAGGGTTTCATCATGTTGGCCAGGCTGGTCTCAAACTCCTGACCTCAGGTGTCCACCTGCCTTGGCCTCCCAAACTGCTGGGATTATAGGCGTGAGCTGCTGTGCCCGGCCCTTAGTTGTCTTTTTGCAGAGGCTGGTAATGGTCTTTCCCTTCCATGTTTAGTATTCCCTTCAATACCCTATTAAGGCAGGACTAGTGGTAACAAAATTCCTTAGCATGTGCTTGTCTGAAAAGGATCTTATTTCTCCTTCACTCATAAAGCTTAGCTTGACTGGACATGAAATTCTTGATTGAAAATTCCTTTCTCTAACAATGTTGAATTATGAGCCACGCACAATAGCTCACAGTGCTGGCCTGTAATTCCAGCACTTTGTGAGGCTGAGGAGAGAAGATCAAGATCACTTGAGGCCAGGAGCTTGAGATCAGCCTGGTCAACATAGCAAAACCCTGTCTCTACTAAATTAAATACACAAATTACCTGGGCATGGTGGTGTATGCCTGTAGTCTCCAGCTACTCAGGGGGCTGAGGCATAAGAATCGCTTGAACCCAGGAGGCAGAGGTTGTAGTGAGCCAACAAGATATCAAGCCACTGCACTCCACCTTGGTGACAGAGTGAGACTCTGTCTCAAAAAAAAAAAAAAAATGTTAAATCTAGGCCTCCATTCTCTTCTGGCTTGTAGGGTTTCTACTAAAAGGTCTGCTGTTAGCCTGGTGGGGCTCCCTTTGAAGGTGACCTGTCCCTTCTTCCAGTTGCCTTTAAAATTTTTTTCAGAGAGAGATCCAAGATGGCTGATCACTAGCAGCTCGGGATTGTAGCTCCCACTGAAAGAGCAGAGAACAAGAGGACGTCACACTTTCAGATCAATTTTTGTTGCTCACGCACCAGGAGATTCCCAGCGGAGGAGCCCCACGTGTCACCAGTGCGACTTTTGAGGCCGGTGAGGCAGTTTTGCCGCTGCCTTGGAGCGGTGGTTCTTGGTGCAGAGTCAGAAAGGCACCATCAATCTTAAAGCCACTGTTTTGGCCGGCACAGTGGGTTGCTCAGATTCTAGCGCCGGGAATCAACGGGTTGGATGTCCATTCAAAAGCCCAACTATAGAGACGGTGATTATAAAGACCACAGATGGATAAATCTATAAAGAAGGGAAGAAAACAGCCTAAAAAGGCTGAGAATACCCAAACTCAGAACGCCTCTCCCTCTACAGGGGATCACAGTTCCTCATCAGCAACAGAACAAGGCCTGACGGAGAAAGACTGTGTTCCATTAGCAGAAGCAGACTTTAAAAAGTGGATGATAAGAAACTTCTGGCAATTAAAAGAACTTGTTCTAACCCAATGCAATGAAACTAAGAACTTTGAAAAATGGTTTGACGAAATGTTAAAAATAACACACAATTTAGAGAGGAATATAAGTGAATTAATGGAGCTGAAAAATACAACACGAGAACTTCGCGAACTATGCACAAGTTTTAACAGCCAAATTGATCAAGCAGAAGAAAAGATATTAGAGGTCGAAGACCAACTTCATGAAATAAAACAAAAAGACAAGATTAGAGAAAAAAGGATAAAAAAGAACGAGCAAAGTCTCCAAGAAATATGGGACTATGTGAAAAGACCTAATCTACGATTGATAGATGTACCTGAATGTGACGAAGAGAATCAATCCAAGCTGGAAAATACGCTTCAGGATATTATTCAGGAAAACTTTCCCAACCTAGCAAGGCAGGACAATATTCAACTCCAGGTAATACAGAGAACACCACAGAGATATTCCTCAAGACCAACCTCAAGGCACATAATCGTCAGATTCACTAGAGTTGAAATGAAAGAGAAAATACTAAGGGCAGCCAGAGAGAAAGGTCAGGTTATCCATAAAGGGAAGCCCATCAGACTCACAGCAGATCTCTCAGCAGAAGCCCTACAAGGCAGAAGAGAGTGGGGGTCAATATTTAACATCCTTAAAGAAAAGAACTTTCAACCCAGAATTTTACATCCAGCCAAACTAAGCTTCATAAGCGAAGGAAAAATAAAATCTTCTGTGAACAAGCAAGCACTCCGAGATTTCATCACCACCAGGCCTGCTTTACAAGAGCTTCTGAAAGAACCACTACAAATAGAAAGGAACAACCAGTATCAGCCTTTCTAAAAAATGCCAAAAAATAAAGAACATCAACATAAGAAATCGCATCAATTAATGGGCAAAACAGCCAGCCAACATTAAATGACAGCATCAAACTCATATATATTGTTATTAATTCTAAATTTAAATTGACTAAATCCCCCAATCCAAAGACACAGACAGGCAAAAAAAGCCAAGACCCATTGGTATGCTACATCCAGATCCATCTTACATGCAAGGATACACAAAGACTCAAAACAAAGGGATGGAGAAAAATTTACCAACCAAATGGAGAGCAAAAATAAATAAATAGAAAGCAGGAGTTGCAATTTTTGCTGACAAAATAGACTTCAAAGCAACAAAGACCAAAAGAAGCAAAGAAGGATATTACATAAAGATAAAAGGATCAATGTAACAAGAAGAGCTAAAGATCCTAAATATATATGCACCCAATACAGAAATATCCAGATATATAAGACTTATAAAGAGACTTGGACTCCCACACAATAATAGTAGGAGACTTACAGATCAATGAGACAGAAAGTTAACATCGATATTCAGGACTTGAACTCAGATCCGGAACAAGTAGATTTAATTAACATTCATAGAACTCTCCACTTTAAATACACAAAATATACACTCTTGTCAGTACTACATCACACGTATTTACAGGTTTAAATGAAATATTGGTTGGCTGCTTGTTAATTATTTTCTTCCCTCATTTTTTTCTTTTATGTCTCTATTATTAAACACAATTACAGGCATACCCCTTTTTAGACTGCATTCTAGCCCGGGCAATAAAGCAACACCCCTTTTCTCTCTCCCTCTTCCTCTTCCTCTTTCTTCCTTTCCTTTATTCTTTTTTTTTTTTTTTTTTGAGACGGAGTTTCACTCATGTTACCCAGGCTGGAGTGCAATGGCGCGACCTCGGCTCACCGCAACCTCCGCCTCCTGGGTTTAGGCAATTCTCCTGCCTCAGCCTCCTGAGTAGCTGGGATTACAGGCACGTGCCACCATGCCCAGCTGATTTTTTGTAGTTTTAGTAGAGACGGGGTTTCACCATGTTGACCAGGATGGTCTCGATCTCTTGACCTCGTGATCCACCCGCCTTGGCCTCCCAAAGTACTGGGATTACAGGCTTGAGCCACCGCGCCCGGCCCCTTTATTCTTTTTCTTTTTCTTTTTTTATTCTTTTTCTTTCTTCCTCTAAAAAACATTTTTTTTTTTCTTTCACCTAGACTGTGGAGAATCTGATGACTATGTGTCTTGGGCATGGTCTTCTTGTGCAGTATTTTACAGGGTTCTCTGCATTTCCTGAATTTGAATTTTGGCCTCTCTAGGGAAACTGGGAAAATATTCATGGATAATATTCTGAAATATGTTTTCCAAGTTGCTTACTTTCTCTCTCCCTATCTTTCAGGGGTGCCAATGAGTTATATATTTGGTTTGGTCTCTATATAATCCCGTATTTCTCAGAGGTATTCATTCTTTATTTTCTTTATTTTTGTCTGAGTTATTTTGGAGAGCTGGTCTTTGAGCTCTGGGATTCTTTCCTCAGCTTGGTCAATTCTGTTGTTAATACTTGCAATTATATTTTGAAATTCTTTTTTTTTTTTTTTTGAGATAGAGTCTTGCTTTGTCACCCAGGCTGGAGTACAGTAGCCCAATCTTGGCTCACTGCTGCCTCCGCCTCCCAGGTTCAAGCAATTCTCCTATCTCAGTCTCCCGAGTAGCTGGGATTACAGACACCTGCCACCACACTCAGCTAATTTTTGTATTTTTAGTGGAGACAGGGTTTCACCATGTTGGCCAGGCTGGTCTTAAACTCCTGACCTTGTAATCCATCCGCCTTGGCCTCCGAAAGTGCTGGGATTACAGGCATGAGTCATGGTGCCGAGATGAAATTCTTCAAGTGAGTTTTTCACCTATATCAGCTCAGTTTGTGTGTTTGTTTTTTCTTTTTTTGAGATGGAGTCTCACTCTGTTGCCCAGGCTGGAGTGCAGTGGTGTAATCTTAGCTCACTGCAACTTCCACCTCCCGGGTTCAAGCGATTCTCCCGCCTCAGCCTCCCAAGTAGGTGGGATAACAGACACCTGTGACCACACCTAATTTTTTGTATTTTTAGTAGGGATGGGGTTTCTGGGCCAACCATGTTGGCCAAGCTGGTCTTGAACTCCTGACACCTCAAGTGATCTACCCATCTTGGCCTCCCAAGGTGCAGGGATTACAGTTGTGAGCCACTGTGCCTAGCCAGATTTTTCTTAAAACGGCCATTTCATCTTTCATCTCCTATACTGTTTTACTGTATTCCTTAGAATCCTTGGATTGGGTTTCAACTTTCTCCTGAATGTTGATGATCTGTGTTCCTATCTATATTCTGAATTCTACTTCTAATTCTATTTGGCTTGGTTAAGAACCACTGCTGGGGAACTAGTGCAGTCATTTAGCAGCAAGAAGACACTGGCTTTTGGCAATGCCAGAGTTCCTGTGCTGGTTCTTTCTCATCTTTGTGGGCTAATGTTCCTCGGATCTTTGAAGTTGCTGTCCTTTGAACGGATTTATTTTTTTTTTTTGCAGGAGAGGGGTGCTTTCATATTCTTTGATGTCTTTGGGGATTTGATAGGGTTCAGTCAACTGGCTTCATTTCTGGTAGATTTTTGGGGGGGCTAAGGCTCAGCTCAGCACTCCTGGGCTGTGTCCTCCAACTCCTGGGGGCTGATATTGGGCCCTCAGCTTTGTTCTCTGGCTCTTCGAGGTTGAGAACATGCAACCGTGGAGGAACTGAAGTGTTCTTGGACCACGGCCACAACACTTTGAAAGGTAATGCCAGCCAAAGCATTCTGTCAGATAGTGGCAGCCTCTTTGCTTGTGCCAGCAGCACCAGCAGTGTGGTGGGGTGCACACTCATTAGCTGAGGTGAGGTGCTGGGAGGCCTGGGGATGCCAGCCTCTGTGCGGGCATTGGCAGCAGCAGTGGTGCAGGGCCGCTGGGGTCTGTGTGCACATTTGCACTAATGGCAGTGATACCACGGGGATGGAGATGGTAACCTCTGTACATGTGTTCACACCAGCCGTGGTGGTGTTGCAGGGCCCAGAATGTTAATGATATCTTTAGCAGACTGGGCCCAGACTAGTCTTAAACTCTTGAGCTGAAGCCATCTGCCCACCTCGGCCTCCCAAAGTGCTAAGATTACAGGTGTGAGCCACCATGCCTGGCCAATTTAGTCCATTTCTAAAGGTGCAAAGTTTGACTGGAACTTAGCAACAAAGTGATGAAACTATTTACAGTGAACATTGCTGTTGAGTCCCCAACCTCCATATTGCACCCTTTTTGAGCAGCAGCAATATAATCTGGAGAACTGACCTTACTCCACAGTGAGCCTATAAATTCTAAGGGCAATACTGACTGATTTGGGGATGGGTAGGTGACCCAATTCCAGCCAATGAGACATGAGAAAAGGTTCTTAAAGGTCTCAATGTTCTTGCTCACTCTTAGAAGAATGCAATGGAAAGCTGGCCTGCCCAGGGCCACCTTCTCCCCAATTCATCCACGGGCTGTGGACAACACATGGATGTAAGCTCAGCCCACAATGCTACAGGCAGTTAGTTGTTTCATAAACAAGTGTGGGGTAAGACGCATCTGATGTGTGAGTATGAATAAACGTTTGATCCTACAGACACTGAACATGCATAATTTTTCTCATATTCAGGGAAAACATGACATACAATTACCTCTGCCTTTCCGAGCTGTGCTTTCTTCTACCCAATACACTTTTGGAAGACCTTTGAGAAGTCGAAGAAGGTAAGGAACCACACAATCTTTGTGCTAAAAAAAAATAATAATAAATTACGTTTAATAAAATAAATGATTGGTAGCTTTTCAGCCCAGATTAAGCCCAAAGCATATCCACATCCTAATCATTTCAGAGATTCCAGGGATAATGTAAAGTGCATGTAATTCACATGGCATCACTCCATTCTTGTTTTCACATTGCAGAGTCCAGAGGCTATCTCATCAACCCATACCAAAGAAGCCTAGGGGAAGGGTTTACACCTGCCCTCTGGAGCTGAGGGTCCAGTCTGCTCAGGCCTCCTCTGGGGGCTGGGCCTCTCCAGAAGGTACACACGTGTATGCGCTCAAAGCTGTCTTCAGTGAGAATGGTTTAGAGTACCAAAACCCATCCATGAGCCCCAGAATAAGATCCTAAGGATGGAGAGAAGCTCACAGTGTGAGCATCTCAACTTGGTAATGCTTTTCTCTGTTCACGTCCCTTGTCCTCTTTCCGTTTTTTTTTTTTTTTTACTTTTTGACTTCATGTTTCCCCTTGTTTTTCTCAAGTTAAGCATCAGACTTTATAGCTAACATTAGCCCAGTGAAAAATTACTTTCCTCTAGTTTCTGAACTAGCTAATCAACACTAACATACAGCTTCATAACCTTCCATCACTGGATTTGGAGCTATTTCCCCTATTTACAACTGTTGTAGTTAAGGATAGATGTGCTCCAGAGAAGTGTACTCCAGAAGAAAGGAGCACTATCTTATGTTTTGAAATGCTGACAAAAACATGGCTGCAGCCAGGCACAGTGGCTCCCACCTGTAATCCCAGCACTTTGGGAGACCCAGGCAGGTAGATCACTTGAGCTCAAGAATTCGAGACCACGCTGGCCAATGAGGCAAAATCCTGTCTCTACTAAAAACACAAATATTAGCTGGGTGCGGTGGCATGTGCCTGTAGTCCCAGCTACTCGGGAGGCTGAGGTGGGAGGATCGCTTGAGCCTGAGAGGTGAAGCCTGCAGTAAGTTGAGATTGTGCCCCTGCACTCCAGCCTGGGCGACAGAGTGAGATCCTGTCTCGAAAAAATTAAAACATAAAAACATGGCAGAAGGCACACAGCTTCCACCTGGCTCTTTCTCAGAACACCTGCCCTGGAACCTAGATGCTATGCTGTGATAAGACCCAGGAATGAGAGACTTCAGGTGATTCCAGCCCCCTAACCTACACTAAATAGAGTCAGTTGAACCCTGTATAAATTGCAGATTCATGAATCAAATAAACAAAACAATGTATTAAGCACTAAGTTTGTTATACCATAATGGATAACCAAAAACAAAGAGAGAATTTTAAAAAGGAACTGGCTAAGACATCTGTCCAGGATCCTAGTGCACTGATAGGAACAAAACTCCGTAAAGCCTGAACCACATGGCCTCCTGCAGAGGAAGTGGCTCCAGGTGGCTCTTTCCTATATAAACTGTGATGACATTAGCAGCACAGGGTGAGTAAAACCACCTCAGCTCCTCTGGCCACAGCTCTGCTGCCATGAAAGCCCACTGCTGGGACCGGAAGAAGGTCAATGCATGGCCCATCCTGGAGAGGAGCAAGGAATATTAAGCACCACGTAAACTAAGAAAGGTGGTCCCTAGGGCTTTCTTAGGGGGCTGGCAAAGCATGCTAGGTTCCTCTCTTGTATATAGGAGGCTGATGGGCTATCCTGGACATACAGGCGAACTCTACGGTCCGAGGGACAATGTCACACGCCACCTGGGATCTTGCTAGGCCTCACTCAGAACCTGAATGACACCAAAGGTAATTTGTGCTCATCTACTCATTGTCATCTTAATACAACGCTTTCAGGACACACAGGTTAATCTATCAAGGAATGTGTTTGCCAAAGATATTATCAAGTAATCCACATTTGAACAACAATAGTTTCTTATACAAAAAATTTTTAAATATTTTGCCCTTTATAATTCATTTTATATTTATGTAGGATATGGTAAACAGAAAAAGTAAAAATGGTTTTCTTTCTTTTCACATTTGTAAATAAACAGGCAGACTGGTTATAGTGGCACATGCCTGTAATCCCAGCACTCTGGGAGGCCTAAACGGGAGGATCACTTGAGACCAGGGATTGACATCAACCTGGGTGACACAGCAAGACCCTCACTTCTACAGAAAATTCAAAAATCATGCCTATGCCTCTATTCCCAGCTGCTCAGGAGGCTGAGATGGGAGGACCTCTCGAGCCCAGGAGTTCAAGGCTGCATTAAATAATGTCTGTGCCACTGCATTCCAGCCTAGGCAATAAAGTGAGACTCTGTCTCCAAGGATAAATAGATAGATAGCAGAAGAAAAGCCAAAATTCAGCTTATGCATCTAATTTTGTTTTTTTAATTAACCTTGATTAGGTAATCTATTTAATTGTTAAAATACTACTCTATAATTAAAATTCTTATTTTTTCAAATGTATAAATACTCTGTCAAAATATTAATGCTTATTGGAGCAAAATTTCCAGGAGATGGAAGCAATCTTTTCTGGACCCTAAATATTCAAACATCTAACATCTTTATTTACCTAACACAGCATGATTAAACCTGGAATTTAGAAGTGGAATCCGGTAATGATAAAAGCACATAGACAAATAAATATTCAATACTTCAAAGCAAGGTTGTGGCTTTTGGGAAAGAAAGAAAGAAAAAAATATATAAAAAAAAGAAAACAAATATTCAATAGACAACGATCAATCATTTGTTTCACTTAGCTTTGGTAAATATAAAAATACACACACAAAACAGTCACACTAGTTTTTTTGTTGGAGCTACAGGGCTAGTTTTAAAGTCCCTATTAAAAGGTACACTGAGGCAGGGCATGGTGGCTCATGTGTGGCTCACACCTGTAATCCCAGCACTTTGGAAGGCTGAGGAGGGAGAATCACCTAAGGTCAGGAGTTTGAGACCAGCCTGGCCAACATGGTGAAATACCATCTCCATGAAAAATACAAAAAAATTAGCTGGGCACAGCAGCTGGCGCCTATAATCCCAACTACTTGGGAGGCTGAGCCAGGAGACTCACTTGAACCCTGGAGGTGGAGGTTACAGTAGGCCAAGATTGCGCCACTGTACCCCAGCCTGGGTGACAGAGCAAGACTCCATCTCAAAAATAAAAAAAAAAGTATACTGATACATACTCTTAAAGTTTACACACACACACACACACACACACACACACACGTATATCACAATTTTGAAAAAGATATTATATCAAAATTACCTAAAATGATTCTGTCCTTTTGGAAGGAGAAATACAGTACCCTTGAGTCTGACTTATGAGCATTTTACCTGAGCTTGAAAACCAAACCTACCCTGGAAGGCACACAGTTACTTTTCAAAGCATTTTAACTTACTCTGTGGCACATAATAACAAACAAACAAAACACATTTTCTTTATAACATGATATATTCACACAATTCCAAAAAACTTAAATTTTCTAAGATTTACATTAGGAAGCCTCATTCCCACCTTGTCCTACCCTCCCCACTAACCACTTTGATTAGGTTCAAATGTATTCTTCAAGTAATGCTTTAGATAAATATAAGCAGATACAAATCTAAATGCTCACTACACCGCCTTTTACAATGAAGAAACTTTTAATTTCATGAAGACTTACCTGAAGATCAGATTCAATCAGAAAAATGCCCAATGCAATCACTGCATCTCTCCGTCTTTCATCTAACTGGAAGATCCCATGGAAATCCACTGGACACATGCAAAGAAGCTTTTGGACCTAGAAAATGAGACCCCCAAAAAGAAACAACTCCACAAAATAGAAAACCACATTCAAAATAAACCAAGCTGAATACAGTGGCACATGCCTGCAGTCCCAGCTATTCAGAAGGCTGAAGTGGAAGGATAACTTGAGCTTGGGAGTTTGTGACTAGCCTGGCCAACATAGTAAGACTCTATCTCTTAAATAAATAAAAATAAAAAGGGCCAGGCACAATGGCTCACACCTGTAATCTCAGCACTTTGAGAGGCTGAGGTGGGCGGATCACGAGGTCAGGAGATCAAGACCGTCCTGGCCTACGTGTTGATACTCTGTCTCTATAAAAAATACTAAAATTAGCCGAGCGTGGTGGTGTGTGCCTCTAATCCCAGCTACTCAGGAGGCTGAGGCAGAATCACGTGAACCCGGGTGGCGGAGGTTGCACTGAGCCGAGATCACACCACTGCACTCCAGCCTGGCAACAGAACAAGACTGTCTCAAAAAATAATAATAATAATACAAAAAGGAGCTGGGCATGGTGGTGCACGCCTGTAGTCCCAGCTACTTGGGCAGCTGAGGTGGGAGAATTACTTGAACCTGGAAGGCAGAGGTTGCAGTGAGCCAAGATCATGCCACTGCATTCCAGCCTGGGCGACAGAGCGAGACCCAAAAAAAAAAAAAAAAAAAAATCAAATGTGTGAAGCAGTTGGGACTGAGCATAGCACGTAGTCAATGCTCAATAAACATTATCTATTGTTACTGGATATGCTATAATAGCGGCTGGTGGAAGGCAAAAGCAGGCAATAAGTTAGCAATTTACTGAGCTACCTGGTTTGCTCTGAATCCACAATACCCAGGGCAGTGTCTCCCATGGAATAGGTGCCTAGTAAATGATGACTGAATGAATCAATGAAAGGCACATTCATATGAGTCACTCAAAGATGCTGTTTGATGCAGTTGTTGGAGAGTAGTAGCACAAAAAATACTTAGGTAAAGTTAAGTGAGTATCCGCTCCAGATAATGACTGTGCCAGCTACTCCGGTGCACGACCTCCTGTAGCCCCGCAAAGCTGCTATAGAAGGGGAAGCTGACGTTCAGCGTGTCAGCCACCTAACTGTACCAGAGCCAGGATGTGACTTCAGGTCTAACTCCAAAGTCCATGTGGCATTTCACTCAGGTAAAAGCTGTAAACATTAGATTTATTTATATGCAACAGAATAACAAAGCATGATCTTTACCCTGTTCCCAAAGAACTCTCTAGGAACACAGAAAAGTACTAATAGCAAAAATACTTAAAATGTCAACTGTATATGTGTTTGGTGTGTGGGAATATTAATGAGTTATCTTTCCTGTACCGTTATGTCCTTTCCATATTTAATAATGATGTTATCACAATTCTGGCAAGTTTTAAAGGCTCCGTGCTGTCTTCTAGCACATTAGTTTCACCTGCCAGGTTTGTGGTGGAATATATCTTCTGTGTTTTAGTGCAGGGTACTGATAAAGTATTGCATAGGACAGAGCAGTGTGCATGGGCTTTGATAGGCCCCCAATTATTCCCTCTGCTTCAGTGTTCACTCATTAATTCGCATTCTTTGAATCTCATTGACTCATTCTGTGGTGATTCCACCTTCCTTCTATTTAGTTTTTGTTTGTATTTTGAGTCTTTACCCTTTCTATCAAGATTCGAGTGTGACTCATTGGTGAACATTTTGAAAGTAGCTAGAATCTCTGAAGTTAACACTCTGTTGTGGTTGGTCTGCGGATCTCTCTTTGTATTTTGTTTCTCCTTCTGATTGTGAAGCACATTCTCCTTATGGATGAACACTAAAAAGTGAGAATTTAGCATTTCTGTTCTTCTCTTGTCTGTTACTTTATGCCCTTTTGTATAAGCATTTAATCATAATAGAATGGATTTCCCCCAGTATGTAAATATTCTTATTTTAAATTACTGATTTTTTTCTAATTACTTAAATAATGTTTTCTCAGGGAACATATTTTGGAAAATATAAAAGCATTTACAAGTAAAACCACAGATAATCCTACCTCCCAAAACTAGTAATATTTTGAGAATTTTTTCTATTTTTTAAATCTATGTTTGTGTTTTTGTTTTTGTTTTTTGAGACAGAGTCTTGCTCTGTCTCCAGGTTGGAGTTCAGTGGCATGATCTCGGCTCACTGCAATCTCTGCCCCCTGGGTTCAAGCAATTCTCCTGCCTCAGCCTCCCGAGTAGCTGGGACTACAGGGCGTGTGCCACCACCCCAGCTAATTTTTTTTTATTTTTAGTAGGCACAGGATTTCACCATGTTGTCCAGGATGGTCTCGATTTCCTGACCTCATGATCTGCCTGCTTCAGCCTCCCAAAGTGCTGGCATTACAGGTGTGAGCCATTGAGCCTGGCCTTTTTATTTTTATTTTTATTCAGCTGTATTCTTCTAGAACCTTTCAGTGTTTTTTCTATATACAGTAATTAAGATCTTTCCTCTCATGGGATTATAGAAGTTTAGAACATTGTGTTTCATGTCATTGCATAGTCCTAGAAAAACACCATTTGTAATGGCTGTAATATTAGGTTGAATTTTCTGAAAGCATTGTTTCTGTGTCCAAAAAGTGGTTGAATATCAGCAGTTTCATATGGTTCAACCTACTGTTTTACCAAGTGGCTGAATCATCATTTATTCTCCTAATATTGGTTATTTAGATTGTTCCAGTTTTTAATTTATATATGCAACATGGTGATGCATATTTCTGTGCAATATTTGCCTGAGTTATGATTATATGTTTACAATCATTTGTAGAAGGAAAATCACTAGGACAAAGAATGCTACCCCTCTTCAGGTTAGACAGTGCTTTTCTGTCAGATCTGTGCTACCCCTTTATATTTACCTTTTAAAATCCAAGTAAACAAAAAATGATTTGCTTTCTTTTAAAAAATTACAGTGGTAATTCATTAACACATTTTTAGGGCAAATGCCAAGCAATACATTTGATTTACTTGGCTGTTAAAACATCCCACCACAGCTGTATCAATTTTGGTGAATTGTCATTGGTCTTCAGCAGACTACAAGGTAAAGGGTCTCCGGGTGTTTCTCATTGATCTGCTTAGAACTTCTTGTGGCATAGATTTTCAAGATTGACATCACCTGTGTTCTTATTTGCAGTAAGTTTAGATTCCAGCAATTTGGGAGGCTGAGGCAGGAGGGTTGCTTGAGCCCTGGAGTTCAAGACCAGGCTGGGCAACATGGTGAGACTCTATCTACAAAAAATTTTAAAATTAGCCAGGCATGGTGGCACGCACCTATAGTCCCAGAAACTCGGGAAGCTAAGGAGGGAAGATTGCTGGAGGATCGCCTGAGCCCAGGAGGCAGGCCATGTGTTATCCTCTTCCTGTTTTACAGGTTAGGCAGCTAGGTCCAGATAAGTGCATCTGAGGCAACAGGCTCCTAACTAGACCTTCCTTCTCACTTTGTCTCTTCCTACTCCAATATTTCCACTTCCGGTTCATATACCTTCAATGGCTCTCCATTGTCCAGTGAACACTCAGCGCACACTCTCAGCCCCACAACTTCTTTCATAAACCCAGGCCCCTATGTATCAACTCTCATTTCTTCCTGTCTTGCCTTTTCCATGGTTTTGACCCATCTGAAACATTTTGTTTAACCTGCCCTATCTCCCCTCTAAAAATTCAACCCATCCTTCCAAGATCTATCTCAACTGTCTCAAGCCTCTCAAACATTTTCCAGACCCCAGCAACTTGATGTAATATCTAGCATCATACCTCTCAATAGCTCACACAGAACTCTGTATTTCCCAAGATGATTACCTTCCTGACATCTTAAGAGTCACCTGTATACTTATCTTCTCACTGCAGAGAGTAGTATGACTTCCTCATCACCCCACTGCACCCTACACATTTCAGAACTTTAACAACTACTTAGTGGAACTAAAACAGCCAAGGTCACAGACATTTGATGAGGTGAGGAGGAAAGAAAAAAGGTACAGGGGTATTAGAACACAGGGTTTAACTACACTGTGATACTTGTTATATGGTCAGTACCAGGCACAGCGCTGGGCCCTGAACAAGTATCTGCTGCCTCACTGAATGAATGGAGGAGGGATGGATGGAAGAACTCTCAAATGAAGAAATATATAATGTACAGCCACTCCCTCACGAGTGTTACAATCCAGCAGGAATTACAAAACGAATAAAAATGACACAACTAGCAAATAACACAACTCAGAAACTAAATGATAGAGGGCCATGAAAGCCTGGTACAAAATGCTCTCAGAAACTGGGACTCTTATGAGAAAGACATCTGAAGACTTGAACCTGGGTCCTACAGAAATCACCACACCCAGTTATGGTGGGTGCCATTCCATAAATAATGACTGCTAACACATATTATTTATCATGTGCCAGAAGCTCATTTATGATCATACTTAATCCTCACAACAACTCATTAGGTAGCTATTATTAATCATCCACCTTCTACATATGATGAAACAGACACAGAGAGGTCAAAGTCCTAATGCAGGATAAAGCATTAATCCTACAGTCAAAAGAAAAAAAAAAAAAAAAAAAAAAAAAAAACCATCAAATGGCTTTTCAGAATCAGAATTTTACAATAAACTAGCAAGTTTTTTGTTTTCAGGGGCCTTAGGGGGAGTGGGTCATTATAAAAAGTTATTAAGGCCAGGCATGGTGGCTCACACCTGTAATCCCAGCACTTTGGGAGGCCAAGGCAGATCATGAGGTCAGGTGTTTGAGACTAGCCTGGCAAACATGGTGAACCCTGTCTCAACTAAAAATACAAAAATTAGCCAGGTGTAGTGGCATGCACCTGCAATCCCAGCTACACAGGAGGCTTAGACAGAAGAATCACTTGAACCTGGGAGGTAGAGGTTGCAGTGGGCTGAGATCACACCACTGCACTCCAGCCTGGGAGACAGAGCAAGGCTCCGTCTCAGGGGTAGGGAAAAGTCATTAAGCTCAAAATCTGACCACGATGGCCAGGGTTATTCCCATTCACAAAAAGGATCCAGAGGGGCTCTACCCACCCCTTTCAAAAGGTCAATAAATCAGTGGATCACAGGGAAGCAACAGATATGACTGACTTAGGGTTTGGTAAGAACTCTTGGCAATACTTTTACCCAAGGGTATTAAAAGACACATATCTCGAAGATGTAAATTTTGACTGCCAAGGTAAGGAAATACTAAACCAACGAGAAAATAAGATTCTTTGTAAGTCTGGATGACTGGGCAGAAAATTACAGATGAGAACCATAACAGAGGGTATTTGTAAGGTATTTAGGTCAAAATAAAGCTACAATAATAGCATTATAAAAGTTGGATAATTAAATGATTTGTTTAAAAGCGTACTACTTTTTGTTATTTAAAACCTCTGGGAACACTCTTTCCGGAGAAACAAAATTCCCTGAGAACTAAAGACTAAGATTTAAGTATTAATGGTACATTTTTTTGTTAAAATCATTTTTAATTATCTTTCAAATGTACTGTCCACTCAGACAAAAAAAATACTGAAATTAAGGTGATATTTTCAAAGTGACTCAGAGCTATCATGATAAACAAAGGTGACTGTGACATGACACACATGGACCTACAGATATAAGTGGAACAGTACCTGCTCCTACAAGCACCCTGATCAGAGTTTCATTAGAGATGCTCTTTTGAGCTGCGTGCAGTGGTGACTACCTGTAATCCCAGCTGCTTGGGTGCCTGAGGTGGGAGGACTGCTTGAGCCTAGGAGTTAGAGGGTGCAGTAAGCTATGAAAGTGCCACTGCACTCCAGCCTGGGCAACAGAGCAGGATCCTGTCTTAATAAAAAAGATGCTCTTTGGTCATTTGCAGATGGATTTATGACTTTCTAATAAACAATTTCAGCAAGCTTATAGGATACAAGATTAAGTTATGACTATCAATTGTATTTCTATAAAGCATCAATGAGCAAATTAAGAAAACTAGTCCATGGTTAACTATGTTACATAAACTTTATCTCAATTTAAAAAAAAACAAAAACACAGGAACAGAAAACCAAATACTGCACATTCTCACTTATAAGTGGGAGCTGAATGATGAGAACACATGAACCTGCGGTGGGGGAAAAACGCACACTGGGGCCTGTGAGGTTAGGGAGGGAGAGTATCAGGAAGAATAGCTGGTCAGGTGCAGTGGCTCACGCCTATAATCCCAGCAATTTGGGATGCCAAAGCGGGCAGATCACTTGAGGTCAGGAGTTCAAGATCAGCCTGGTCAACATGGTGAAACCCCACCTCTATTGAAAATACAAAAATTAGCCAGGCGTGGTGACCTGTGTCTATAGTCCCAGCTACTTGGGAGGCTGAGGCAGGAGAATTGCTTGAACCTGGGAGGCAGAAGCTGCAGTGAGCTGAGACTGCCCCACTGCAATGGATGACAGTGCAGGCTCCAAAAAAAAAAAAAAAAAAAAAAAAGGCAGGGGGCCAGGTGCGGTGGCTCACGCCTGTAATCCTGGTACTTTGGGAGGCCAAGGTGGGTGGATCACAAGGTCAGGAGTTTGAGACCTGCCTGACCAACATGCTGAAACCCCATCTCTACTAAAAATACAAAAAAAAAAAAAAGCTGGGAGTGGTGGCAGGCGCCCGTAGTCCCAGCTTCTCAGGAGGCTGAGGCAGGAAAATCGCTTGAACCCAGGAGGCAGGGGTTGCAGTGAACCAAGATCACACCACTGCACTCCAGCCTAGGCAACAGAGCAAGACTCCATTTAAAAACAAAAAACAAAAAACAAAACAAAACAGGAAAACCAGGAATAGCTAATGGATGCCGGGCTTAATACGCAAGTCATGAGATGGCCTGTGCAGCAAAACACCATGGCACATGTATAACAAATCTGCACATCCTGCACATGTACCCCCTAAACCTAAAAGCTGAAGAAAAATAAATAAATAAAAATTTAAAAAGAAAAACAACTGTAATCCCAGTACTTTGGGAGGCAAAGACAGGAGGATTGCTTGAGACCTGGAGTTCGACACCAGCCTGGGTAACATGGGGAGACTCCTGTCTCTATGGAAAATTTCAGAAATTAGCCAGGAGGCTGGGTACAGTGGCTCACGCCTGTAATCTCAACACTTTGGGAGGTTAAGGTGCGTGGATCACTTGAGCTCGGGAGTTCAAGACCAGCCTAGGGTACATGGTGAAACCCAAGACCGGCCTGGGGTACACAGTGAAACCCAAGACCGGCCTGGGGTACATAGTGAAACCTAGTTTCTATTAAAAAAAAAAAAAAAAAAAAGCCTACAAAAATTAATCAGGCATGGTGGTTTGTGCCTACAGCCCCAGCTATTTTGGAGGCTGAGGTGGGAGGACTGCTTAAGCCTGGAAGGTCCAGGCTGTAGTGAGCTGTGATAATACCACTGCATACCACTGCTCTCCAGCCTGAGTGATAGTGAGACCCTGTCTAAAAAAATAGTATATAAAAAAAAAAAAAACAATTTCATTTAAAATAGCATCAAAAAGAACAAAATACTAATGAATAAAAACAAAAGAAGTGCAAAACTAAGAAACATTACAATATTGCTGAAAATAAAGAAAACTTAAATAAATGGAAAGACATCCCATGTTCATAGATCAAAACAGTTACTATTCTTTAGATGGCCACACAGGCCAAGCACAGTGGCTCACACCTGTAATCCCTGCACTATGCAGGGTGCAAAGGTGAGCGGATCACTTGAAGTCAGGAGTTGGAGACCAGCCTGGCCAACGTGGAAAAACCATGTCTCTACTAAAAATAAAAAAATTAGCCAGGCATCACTGTGATGCATGCCTGTAGTCCCACCTAACTGAGAGGCTGAGGCAGAGGAATTGCTTGAACCCAGGAGGTTGTAGTAGGCCGAGATTATGCCCCTGCACTCCAGCCTGGGTGACAGAGCAAGACTCCATGTCAAAAAAAAAAAAAAAAGAGGACAATACAGCAATACAGTCTAAACTGACCTCCGGTTTCAACACCATCCCTATCAAAATCCTAGATGAGTGCTTTGCAGAAAATAACAAGCTGACCCTAAAATTTCCATGGAAATTCAAGGGACCCAGAATAGCAAAAACGATCTTGAAAAGGAAGAACAAAGTTGGAGGACACATTCTTCCCAATTTCAAAATTTGCTACAAAGCTAAAGTAATCAAGAAAGTATAGTAGCCAGCATCAGGAAAGACATATAGACCAAATAAACCCTCACATTTATTGTCAACTGATTTTTGACAAGGGTTCCAGGACCACTCAATGGAAAAAAGAACAGTCTTTCCAAGAAATAGTGCTCAGACAACTGGATATTCACATGCAAAAGAATGAAACTGGACCCCCATCTCATACCACATAAAAACTTAAAATGGATCAAAAACTCAAATGTAAGAGCTAAACTATAAAACTGCTAATAAAAAAACATAAGTATCTTTGTGACCTTGGAATTAGACAACGGTTTCTTAGATACAACACCAAAAGCACAAGGGACAAAAGAAAACAAAAATGACAAAATGGACATCATCAAAATTTAAAACATTCGTGTTTCAAAGAACACCATGAAGAAAGTGAAAAAGCCCACAGAATGGGAGAAAATATTTGCAAATTATATATATCCTATTAAGAAACTTGTATCTAAAATACATAAAGAACTATTACAACTTAATAAAAGGACAAATACTACAATTTAAAAATGGACAAAGGATCTGAATAGATGTATCTACAAAGGAGATCTACAAATAGCCAAAAAGAGTGGCTGTTCTAGGATAGAACAGGCTGGCTTAACACCATTAACCATCAGGGAAATGCAAATCAACAGAACAATAAGACCCACTTCATACCCACTAGGAAGGCTGTAATTGAAAAGACAGACAATACAGAGTGTTGGTGACAATGTAAAAGAAAACCGGCCCTCTGTACACTGTTGGTGGGAATGTAAATGATGTAGTAACTTTGGAAAACACTCTGGAGTTCCTTTAAAGGTTAAACCTAGAATTACTGTATGGTCCAGCAATTCCACATCTAGCTAAAGACCCAAGAGAAATGAAAATATGTCTACAGAAACGCTTGCACGTGAATTTCCATAGCAGCATTATTTATAACAGTCAAAATGTAGAAACAATTAAAACATCCACCTACAAATGAATGGATAAAATGTGGCATATGCATACAATCAAACATTATTCAGTAATAGAAATGAAGTAATGATACATGCTACAACATGGATGAAACTTAAAAGTATGCCAAGTAAAAGAATCCAGTCACAAAGAACCACATCTTATATAATTCTATTTCTATAAAATCTTCAGAATAAGTAAATCTGTAGAGACAGAAAGTAAATTAGGGATGGGGCTGGTAGGGCTGGAGAGTAACAGCAAGGTTTCTTTTGATGGCAATGAAAATGATCTAAAATTGATCATGGT
The DNA here is from genome assembly GCF_009761245.1 of Sapajus apella. Classification (NCBI taxonomy): domain Eukaryota; kingdom Metazoa; phylum Chordata; class Mammalia; order Primates; family Cebidae; genus Sapajus; species Sapajus apella. Next base: position 374,771 of record NW_022437169.1, on the reverse strand, counting down.
GATGGATTGGCAACTCTGTGAATACACTAAAAACAATGAATGGTACACTTTAAACACGTAAATTTTATGGTAGGTGAATTATATCTCAACAAAGCGCTTTTGAAAAACCTAGCCTCAGAAGGATCAAATTAAACCACAAGCAACTGCCTACCAGAACAAAGGCCAACATTCCCTAAAGGAAGACAACAAAAATCTAAACATTCAGGCCAGGCACGCTGGCTCACCTGTTAACACCAGCACTTTGGGAGGATGAGGTGGGTGGATCACTTGAGGCTAGGAGTTCAAGACCAGACTGGGCAATATGCTGAAACCCCATCTCTACTAAAATACAAAAAATCAGTGGAGTGTGGTGGTGCACACGGAAGGAGTCCCCATAGGTCCTGAGACTGTAAATACTCATTAAAATGTTTTTAAATTTTGGCTGGGTACAGTAACTCAAGCCTATAATCTCAGCACTTTGAGAGGCTGGGGTGAGTGGATCACTTGAGTCCATAGTTTGAGATAAGCCTAGGTAAAGACCCTATCTCTAAAAAAAGAAAAAAATAAATTTAATTAGCTGGGTACAATGTGCACACCTGTAGTCCCAACTACTTGGGAGGCTGAGGCAGGAGGATCCCCAGAACCCAGCAATTCAAGGTGGTAGTAAGTTATGATCACGACACTGCTTTCTAGCCTGAGTGACACAGTGAAACTGTCTCCAAAAAAATGTAATTTTAATTTTTAAAAATGTCTAGGCCAGCATGGTGGTTCATGCCTATAATCCCGGCACTTTCGGAGGCCAAAGGGGGCAGATGGCTTGAGCCCTAGAGTTAGAGACCAGCTTGGGCAACACAGTGAGACCCTACCTCCATTTTTTTTTTTTAAATGTCTATTTATCCATCCCTTTAATGTCAGGGCCTAGCACAGTGCCTGCAACACAGCAAACCCCCAAAGATTTATCATATGAATGGATGGTGCCATCTTTTGCTTTCATAATAGTGTAGCTTTAGTTATCTTTTTTTTTTTTTTGTCTTTGAGATGGAGTCTTTCTCTGTCGTCTAGGCTGGAGTGCAGTGGTGCAATCTCAGCTCACTGCAACCTCCACCTCCTGGGTTCAAGCGATTCTCCTACCTTAGCCTCCTGAGTAGCTGGGATTTATAATCCCATGGTGCACATCACCATGCCCCACTAATATTTGTATTTTTAGTAGAAATAGGATTGCTCCAAGTTGCCCAGGCTGGTCTTGAACTCCTGATGTCAGGTGATCTGCCTGCCTCGGCCTTTCAAAGTGCTGGGATTATAGGCATGAGCCACTGTGCCCAGCCACCTTGGTTATCCTGAATCCAGGCTTCCAGACCAGCTCTAAACACAGAAAAACATTCAGGAAAAGAGAACGGCTTCTGCAGCAGAGACAGAGCCTCTCAGGACTCAATAAACAAATGCAAAGTAAGACCTGAGGATTTCTGCCTCAACCCTATATTTATTTGTCAGTTTACCACACAAATGAAAGTAGTGTTCTGGCTGACTTGGCACGTTCATGAAAGGCCAAGCTTTTTTCCAGCATGTCAGCATATAGGACAGAAGCAAATTCAAAAATAAAAACATAAATAAGCAATCAGGAAGACAAAATGCATAAATTTCAGCAACTGATGTCAGTGATGGGAATAGCTGCTGGTGACAAAGATGAGAGGCAACCACATCTCCAATGAGTCCAAACTGCAAACACAGACAGCAGAAAAGAGAATGTGCAGTAAGGGGTGAGAAATAGAACACTTCTGCCCCCAGGGGAGGCAAACAGCTGGTGACGCAGGAGGGCACTGAGGGAAGGCTACAGAGGGAGAAAGTGGCCTTGGAAGAAATCAACATTACTGACACATCCATCTTGAATTTCTAGCTTCCAGAATGAGGAAGAAATAAACCTGTGTTGTTTAAGCCAGTGTGTGAGACTTTGCTATGGCAGCCTAGCAAAGTAACAGTTAATATGGCATGGTTACAGGTACAGATTTTTTCTTCTTCCAATTTCTTCTTAAAATATGTTAGAGTTGACTTAAAAATAACGATTCTGGCAACATGTATACCCTCCGCTGACCCTCATTCCCTCTCCTCTCACTCTACGGATGGCTCTTCTTAACACAGTCTCACAGAGGAAAGAAAAAGAGGATGGGAAATTCTCAGCTTCATGATGCTGCAAAAATGCCAACACTATGATGTTTATTCCATGGCAGACCACTGTAAAGGACAGGCTGTATAATGATGAACTCCAGAAAGCCCACTACCCTAAGCATCAAGCCACACATTCTTCCAACTACAGATTAGAATTAACTCATCTTACGGAGCACATATGTCCACCCAAGAGGGCTCGGCCTGTCCCTAATGCCACAGTGCCATTTAAACATCAGATCAGGCTGAGCACAGTAGCTCACACATATAATCGCAGCACTTTGGGAGGCCAAGGCAGGAGAATCACTTGAGCCTGGAAATTTGAGACAAGCCTGGGCAAAATGGTGAGACCCCATCTCTATTTTCTTTAAAAAATCAGATCAATTGTTAGCTAAGACACCTCAGGACTCTGGCATTCTAACTGAAGAAAGCAAAGAAAACATTTAGGACATGGAAAAAGGGCTCTAATCAAAGCCTCCTGAGGGTAGGGAGAGGACTAGGAGGACAAGGAATGCTGTCTACTTTGCAGTTCTGCCCGTGACTCTCGGTATCCTAGGACTGAGGGTCCACTGGTTTAACACAGGCCTATAGAGGAGAGGCAGAAATAGGCCACTGAATTTCCCTGACACAGAGAACGATTAACCAGGCAGAGCCAGGAAGAAGCTTGGTAGGGTGGCTCAGCAACATTCTGAAGACAGGTGAGAAGCAGGAAAGCAGAACAAGACTAGCGGGCAGATAGAAATCAGGAAGGAGGAGTCCGGAAGCCAACTGTATATGGAGATCCCAATGTTGAAAACGCTCACTTTCTTTCTTGCCTATTTTTTTCTTCTTATCTTCCTCCCAAAGGGAGAGGGCTGAGGATTGGGTAGGACTGGGTTCAAAGGGCTTCACAGAGAGAGTGTCTTCTGAGGTGGGCTTCAATCCTGGGGGTGGTGCCCCAGTCTAAAGCACAAACTAGCAGGAAAAGCTCAAAGCTCAGACAGGGATCAGAGAACACATGCTCAAGGGTCTTGGCTTTGGCTATGTGAACACGGCAGGAGTCTAGTCACCAGATCTGAAATATGAGAGTAGATGAAATCTTGGTCAGCTGAGGTAGTTCACACCTATAATCCTAGCACTTTGGGAGGCCAAGACAAGAGGATCCCTTAAATCTTGGAGTTTGAGACCAGCTTGGGCAAGGTGGTGAGACTCCCATCTCTATTTAAAAAAAAAAAAAAAAAAGTAGATGGGATTTCATTGGTTTATTAAAGGAAAGAGCAAAAAAAAAAAAAAAATTAGATGGGAGACTCGTAGCAAGGCTGACTTGCTGCTGTTTCCCTGAACCACCAAATTAGCACTGCTTCTGATTTACCTGGCCTAGCACATACCAATAAATAGTATAGGCTCAATAAATGTTTTCTAAAAGTAAATTTTTTTTTTTTTTTTGAGACAAAGTCCTGCTTTGTCGCCCAAGCCAGAGTACACCGGTGAGATCTCAGCCCACTGCAACCTCTACCTCCTGGGTTCAAGCGATTATTTGGCCTCAGCCTCCCAAGTAACTGGCATTACAGGTGCCTGCTATCATGCCTGGCTAATTTTTGTATTTTTAGTAGAGATGGGGTTTCTTCATGTTGGCCAGGTTGGTCTCGAACTCCTGACCTCAAGCAATCAGCCCGCCTCAGCCTCCCAAAGTTCTGGGATTACAGGCGTGAGCCACCGTGCCCGGCCAAAGGTAATTTTTTTTAAAGTAAAGTTCACAGTAATAGGCTTGGTTTCACAGACTGGGATTAGAGTGAGTGACTAGAGGAAGTAACTGTGGCATGTAGAGAGAAAAAGGTAGGGAAGGTTGTGCCATTAATGTACTTCAAGGGTCACTAAAAATATGTCAGGGCTGCCTGAGTTAACAATGTCTGAGCTCACATGTGAAGTCTGGTTCTGCAGACTTAGCCTTCCCCAGATCAACCCCAACTAGATCAAGCTCCAAGCAGTCCTCTGACTTCTCAGGAAGAAAGAGAAAAAAAATAGAAGCAAACAGAAGAAGGGCAAGGGGGGAGAGAGAAGGGGAGGGATTGAATTTTAAACACTAATCTCCCCCCATAAGTCTCCATCTTTATTATCTGAGGTGCGTATTCTCAAATTCCTTTACTCCTAAGAACAAGAAACTTTTCCTTGGGAATGCCAAAGGCTTCTCATTAATTGCTTTAAAATAGAGAAATGTAGTAAGACACATATTATAGAACTACATATTAACAACGATCCCTAGCATAATCAAGTCTCAAGATCTTAGATGAGGACAAGAGGAATTCACATATATTTAATGGGGTCAGCAACTTACAGAAGGCTCCTCTATGAAATAAGTTGTTTCAGGGGTCCCCCAGACTACTCACATATATAGAGTTGTACTGATGGCTAAGTTTTTTACAGTGAGTGGATATCAGCAATGGGAAAAGACCTCAAGCATCCTAAAATCATGTCAGGGCTGCCTGTAGAAACCCAGGCACAGGCTCCCTTATGTCCTCTCCCTCCTATGAGGATATACATCAAGCTTGCTCCTTGCTACAGCAGCAAAAAATGCAACACATGAATGCAAGTTTGCGACCAGGAAAGTCCATTAGAGATTGAGTACCCTACATTAGTCTAGCAATCAGATTCCCAGAAGGAAAGCAAGTATTCAACATAAATCATATGGTTTGTAAAAAGGATCTAGGCATGGTGAACCACCTTTATCATTAATAGTTACAGAACTGAGGGAAGCATTCAAGTGCCCAACATAAAGAGGCTCTAGTAGCCCCAGAGCTGCTCTATTCACTCTTCTCCACAGAAGTAATTGGTAACGGCCAGGCGCAGCAACTCATGCCTATAATCCCAGCACTTTGGGAGACCAACATGGGCGGATCACTTGAGGTCAGGAGTTCAAGATTAGCCTGGCCAATACAGTGAAACCCTGTCTCTACTAAAAATACTAAAAAATTAGCCAGGTGTGGTGGCACGTGCCTGTAGTCTCAGCTACTTGGGAGGCTAAGACAGAAGAATAGCTTGAACCCGGGAGGCAGATGTTGCAGTGAGCTGAGATCTGGCCACTGCACTCCAGACTGGGCAACAGAGTGAGACTCCATCTCAAAAAAAAAAAGTGACTGATAAATGTCGCCCATGAGACTGAAGTATTTCACAAAGTAAGTGGCATTAGGGAGCTGCCAACCTGCAGCTGTGGCTGTGTTCCTTGTAAAATATAACTTTTTTCTTTTGAGATGGAGTTTCACTCTTATTGCCCAGGCTGGAGTTCAATGGCTCAATCTCAGCTCACTGCAACCTCTGCCTCTCTGGTTAAAGCAATTCTCCTGCCTCAGCCTCCCAAGCAGCTGAGATTACAGGCACGCGCCACTACACGCGGCTAATTTTCATTTTTTGTTTTTGAGACAGAGTCTCGCTCTCTCGCTCAGGCTGGAGTGCAGTGTCACGATCTCTGCTCACTGCAACCTCCACCTCCTGGGTTCAAGCAATTCTCCTGCCTCAGCCTCCCAAGTAGCAGGGACTACAGGCATGTGCCACTATGCCCAGCTAATTTTTTTGTATTTTTAGTAGAGACCAGGTTTCAGCATGTTGGTCAGGCTCCTCTCAAACTCCTGACCTCAAGTGATCCGCCTGTCTCAGCCTCCCAAAGTGCTGGGATTACAGGCACAAGCCACCGCACCTGGCCATAAAATAAAATCTTGATGGCCAAGGGCAGTGGCTTACTCCTGTAATCCCAGCACTTTGGGATGCCAAGGCAGGTGGATTATGAGGTCAGGAGTTCAACACCAGCCTGGCCAAGATGATGAAACCCCATCTCTACTAAAAGTACAAAAATTAGCCAGGTGTGGTGGTGGGCACCTGTAATCCCAGGTACTCGGGAAGCTGATGCAGAGAATTGCTTGGACCCAGGAGGCAGAGGTTGCAGTGAGCTGCGATCACACCACTGCACTCCAGCTGGGGAGAGAGAATGAGACTCCATCAAAGAAAAAAAAAAAAAAATATATATATATATATATATATATACACACACACACATACACACACATACTTACATATATATATGTATATACACACATATATATATATATGTATATACACACATATATATACATATATATATAAAATCTTCAAAACTGAAGCAAGTATTACAAGATACAAGGCTACAAATGTTGCAATTACAGAATGTTTTCTCATAACTAGTGATCATGGCTAAAGAAGGCAAATTAAGCTCAAGGTGCCCTTTTCAGAGTACCTGAGTGGAAACGGTGCTACCACTGCTGGAGCTGCAGGACCAGCTTCTTAAAGACCATCCAATTCCCTGCATTCTCTTCTCCCAGAATCCAACTATCAGACATAAGATATACTTGTTGGCTCTCCTAAGAAGAGAATGTGCAAACTAGCTAGCATGAGTTTGATTTAATAAACAGCACTATGCGGCTGGGTGTGGTGGCTCACGCCTGTAATCCAAGCACTTTGGAGGCCAAGGCAGGCGGATCACCTGAGGTCGGGAGTTCAAGACCAGCCTGACCAACATGGTGAAAACCCGTTTAAAAAAAAAAAACAGCACTATGCTCCATTAGTCAGACTATCTAATGATAACGGTGATCATAGGTACCCATGCGCCTTTTTGTTGATCTTCACAACACTCCTATGAAGTACTATCCTGTTTTTGACAGGAGATAGCAAAGTATCAGAGAAGGGAACTGACCTGTCTAGAGTCACACTAGTGCAAGCAAGCGATACAGGATTTAAATTCAGAGGTCCTATTTTCCAAACTCATGTCCTTTCCATTGCATTGTACTCCCTCTTTAGCTAGAAGTCAGGTTAGCACCAATCTGCCAGGACCTGCTCACTCTGAAGGTGTGTGATAAAATCAGGTTAGAGAACCAACAAAGCCAAGGACCAGGTCACTCTGCCAAAAGTGCCTAAAACAGCCTTTCAGCTTCACTCATCAGCAGAGAGCCACAAAACCACTCCCAAATGCAGCAGGCTGGTCTCCAGTCACCACTGTCTTCTAACCTTGTTGGAAAACATCCTCCTCCTATCTGCCAAAAAGTTGAGTGGGAAAGTAATTCCATCCCTTCAGGGCTAAACACTGTGCTGAATCTCATCACACACTGGTGGGTGAATAAAGCTGCCATTTACTGCTCACCCACTGTGTGCCTAGCCCTGTGCAAGACGCCTTATGCTAGAACTCATTTAATTCTCAAGAACAACCTCTTTTTACAGGAAAGGATACAGAGGCCCTAAGAGTTAAACTAATTTGCTCAAGAGGATACGCTAAGTGCCAGTGCAGGGAACAAATTTAAGTCTGACTCTAAAATCTGTGCTCTTTCCAGATCTCAAGGCACATCACTGAGTTGCCTTTCACCTTTCTCCCAAGGTGAGGTTTGCTCTGTCACGACTTCACCTTTCTCTTCTGAAGCAATCCCGAGTTCACTTCTCTGCCCACTGACAGTTCACTCTCCCTTCCCTGACACTGTCCCTTCTGCCAACCCACAATCTTTTACCCAATCTAACGCCCCCAGCCTCGTAGAATAACACTGCGCAATTGGTTTACAGTCAGAAATAACTTTCAGCAGTGTTTCGTCTCCTGGCCACCACAATCAGGTGAAGCCGGTAAAGCAAGTAAAAGCATCCCCATTTTACAAGAAAGGCATCTTCCCAAGCTCTCGTAATAAAAAGCAGGTGAAATCGGGAGCAGAGCCCCACGTCTTAACCCCTGGTCCTCTGCTCATCCCACTGCTCCTCACTGATGCCCGCGACCCAGCCTTCACCCCCGCGATGTCACAAGATGCTCGGTGGGCCAGCAGCTCACTTCCCCGCCTCGCCCACGACCACCCACCTGCAGCTGTGGCGAAGGCCCCGCCGACCCCTCCCCCACGACCCTTATCTTTTTACCAGCCTCTCCCTCTGGAGCCTCCTTCCCCTGCCAGATCCCAACCCTCAGGCGCCCCCTCCCGCACACACTGCCCGCGATCCCTGTCTCGGCCTCCCGTAGACCCTCACCCAGCCTCCCCGCTTTGCCGCCCCAGCCCCTCCTCCTGTCAGCCCGCGGCCGAGCCCGCCGACGTTACCTTCTCCAAGGATGCTGGTCTCTGCACCGCCAGGGAGCGGGCCAGGGACAGGACCGTGTTGAAATAGAAACCCCGCGAAGCGCTGGAGCCGGAGCCGGAGCCGGAGCCGGAGCAGCCGCCTCCCCGGGCCGCGGCCGCCGCCATCACCTCACGCGCCGAGCCGCTGCCCGCCGGCTCCCTGCTCCCGGCCCGCGAGCGCCCAACCTCAGGGCGCAGGCGCAGCCGCATCCGGCTTTCCCGCCACGTGACCTCTCAGTTGCAGACACTATGTAGGGCGTGGCTGCGGGGCGGGCCCACCGCTGCAGGGGAGAGAGGGGATGGGCAGAGGCTGTGGTTGCGCGCGCCGGACGTGGGTCCCCCCGGCCGACCTGCGAGATGGTCGGCTCCGAGGGCGGGGCCACCTGCGCGCAACGCGCGGAAGGAGTTCGCGCTGCCACTGCAGGGTCGGCGGGCGGGGCGACGCCCTAGACGGTGGTGGTGGCGCTGCTTCTTCTCCTTTCTGGACGGTGAGCCGCGCCGGCACCATGTCGGCCTACCCCAAAAGCTACAATCCGTTCGACGATGACGGGGAGGACGAAGGCGCCCGGCCAGCCCGGTGGAGGGACGCCCGGGACCTCCCCGACGAGCCCGACTCGCCCGCGGACAGGCAGCAGTACCTGCGGCAGGAGGTGCTGCGCAGGGCTGAGGCCACGGCCGCCAGTACCAGCAGGTCCCTGACCCTCATGTATGAGTCCGAGAAGGTTGGGGTCGCCTCTTCCGAGGTGAGCCTGGGGCAGGGCTGGTGTGGACACGCTGGTCTCTGCGTTGTCAGACGGAGATGAGAAATGTTTTGCTCACGATCTTTTGAGAATTCTCGAGTTGCCTGGCATAGATTCTTGCACCTTAGTGACTCAATGGCGTGTAACAATCTGTTAACCATGTAAAGGCATGTGCATCTGGAGTACTTGAAGAGGGCAGTTTACCCCAGAAATCTTCCTTAGCTATTAGTCTACTTAGTTGATTTTTTTTCTTACGCCTAGTTCACAGGTAAACTCCAGATTATTTTCTGTCCAGGTGAGTAAAAATTCTGAACAGCAGGGCCTGGGTTATGGAAATGGAGAGTCCATTTCTTCGACATTATTTCATGGGCAAAAGTCCTGTACGAGGTTTTGGCTGTTCTTCCGGGAGTGAGCCAGTGACCCTATGCCTGCAAGTGTCAGGTGATACCTTGAAGAATCGGAGCAAGTGGTCCACAGGTTCTTCCCGCATCACTGACCACATCTTCACCTAACCAGTAGAGGTATTGAAGTCCCGTCTACCCAGACAGCTGCGGAGTTGGCCAAAACCTGAATTTGGATGAGTCCATGGCCTTACCTTTACTTCCCAAATCCTAGACACATAGTGTGTGTGTTAAGAGTCTGTTGCTGCAACTCATCTTAATCAGTTCTTTCTAGCTTTAGATTTCAGAGAGTAGTACCTTCAATGACAATTTTTTTTTTTTTTTCTTTTTGAGATAGGGTCTCCATCTGTCACCCAGGCTGGAGTGCAGTGGTGCGATCTCAGCTCACTGCAACCTCCGCTTCTCGGGTTCAAACAATTCTCCTGCCCCAGCCTCCCAAGTAGCTGGGACTACAGGCAGGCATCACCACACCCGGCTAAATTTTTTTGTATTTTTGGTGGAAGTGGGGTTTCTCCATGTTGCCCAGGCTGGCCTCGAACTCCTGACCTCATGTAATCCGCCCACCTCAACCTCCCAAAATGCTGAGATTACAGGCGTGAGTTGAGAATTATTCTTTATTTACACACCACATTCTCCCTTCAGCCTACTAATGAAACAGTTTTATTTGGACAGAGAAAAAAAAAAGTTTAAAAAAATATAATAAGCCAGGCACGGTTGCACTTCTGCAATCCCAACAATTTGTGAGGCCGAGGTAGGCAGATCACTTGAGCCCGGGAGTTCAAGACCAGCAAACGAAACTCCGTCTCTACAAAATTTAAAAATTAGCCAGGCATGAAGGTACGCGTCTGTGGTTGCAGCTACTCAGGAGGCTGGGGCATAGGATGGCTTGAGCACAGGATGTCAGGCCTGCAGTGAGCCATGTTCATACCACTGCACTCCAGCTTGGACGACCGAGCGAGACCCTATCATTTCCCCTTGCTCTTTTCTTGGGTTACTTCCCTTTCCCACCACTCTCTGTTAATGTATCCCTCATTGATTTGATTCACCTCCCTGTGTTTAGTGTTTAACCATTGTTGGTTTTTTTTTTTTTTTTTTTTTTGAGATGGGGTTTCACTCTTGTTGCCCAGGTTGGAGTGCAGTGGTGTGAACTCAGTGCACTGCAACCTCTGCCTCCCAGGTTCAAGTGATTCTTCTGCCTCAGCCTTCCGAGTAGCTGGGGTCTGCCACCACACCCACCTAATTTTTTGTATTTTTAGTAGAGATGGGGTTTCACCATGTTGGCCAGGCTGATCTTGAACTCCTGACCTCAGGTGATTCATCCGCTTTGGCTTCCCAAAGTGCTGGGATTACAGGCGTGAGCCACTGTGACTGGCCTTTTTTTTTTTAAAGACAAAGTCTAACTCTATTGCCCAGGCTGGAGTGCAGTGGCATGATCTTGGCTCGCTGCAACCTCCACCTCCCCGGTTCCAACTATTCTCCTGCCTCAACCTCCCGAGTAGCTGGGATGACAGGCACCTGCCACCATGCCTGGCTAATTTTTGTATTTTTAGTAGAGACGGGATTTCGCCATGTTGGCCAGGCTGGTTTCAAACTCCTGACCTCAGGTGATCCACCCACCTCAGCTTCCCGAAGTGCTGGGATTACCAGACATGAGCCACCGTACCTGGTCCTAACCTTGTTGAGGAGATTTTGTTTGTAGTTCTTAAATTTCATACCTACGGGATTCCTCTGTTTCATTCTAAATGGGAAGTCCTGACTTAGATTTTGGAGGGTTGCCTGAGATTTTAGGGCCTTGGTGAATGGGTCATCTGATTAAGGATCACAAGCCCAAGCAAGTCAACTAAGAGCTATTTGAGGAGACATCTTTGTAAACCGAGAACAAATGAAGCAGGAAATCAGAATGGTTCAAAGTAGGGCATCGTGGCGGAGGATGAACTTGAATCTAGCTTTTATGGCTGAGGTTTACACAAGAGGAGTGAGAATGAGGGATGTTCTTAGGGAAGACAGGTGAATATGCAAACACACTGGCCCAGCAGCAGAGCTCCTGGGTGCAGAGGAGGCAAGTGATGAACTGGGTGTGTTAAAGGACAGGTGGTAGAGGAGGTAGCTTAGAAGCCCTTGGAGTTCAGAGGGAAAGTTCTGGTCTCATAACTCAGGAGAGGCAAAAACATAGCAGGTGGGAGTTGTTTGATATAGATTGTGATGACATGCCCCACGCTGCTCTCAAAGGTCTTTCTATGCAGTGGGGACTGTGAGAGCAGAGGCAGAATGGCACCTCAGGCATATCAGGCTTGGCCAGGCCAGGCATTGCTGTGAGAGGTACAGTGTGGTCATAACTGGGCAGGTGACAGGTGCTTTTGTCATTGAGACGACCTGTTGGAATTTTCCAGGATTGGATCAGTTCTCAATTATGAGAGGCCCTGGGAGTCAGGAATGACCTGCATCCCTACCCCACCTGGTAGTTTTTTGTCTTTTGATTTGGGGAGGTTTTTTGAGATGGGATCCCACTCTGTCACCCAGGTGCGATCTTGGCTCACTGCAGCCTCTGCCTCTAGGTTCAAGTGATCCTCCTGCCTCAGCCTCCCAAGTAGCTGGGACCACAGGTGCACACCACCATACTCGACTAATTTTTGGTATTTTTGATGGAGAGATTTGCCATGTTGCCCAGGCTAGTCTCGAACTCTTGAACTCAAATCATCTGCGTACCTCGGCCTCCCAGTGCTGGATTACAGGCCTCCAAGCTGTCTGGCCTCCAGGCTGTCTTTGAATAGCTCTAATCACTCTTTAATTCCCTTTGGTGTTGGGATGGGGGCAGGGAGTATGAGCTCTTCCAGCCCTCAGTGCACAAAGTGGCTTGCAGCAGATTCCAGTGTACCCCGCTAACCACCCCACTTAGACGGGTGCCTCCTGGGTAGCCAGCACTGTGAAACATGCCAACACAGGACAGATTTATGTCGGAGGTGAGGACTTTACAAATAGTATTAGTTTGGGAGGATCATAATTCAGTCCCAGCTTGGCAGGAAAATGACTTAGTTAAGTCACCTCTAGCGAAGGGAACGGCCGTTCTCCTACTGTGAAACCTGGCAAGGTTTGTTTCTCACAAAGGCTCAGGCCACAGGCTATGACCACAAAAGAACAAAGGAGAAGTAGCCTGAGCAGGGCAGGTCCCACCGGGCTGACCTGGTAGGTGCTCTATAGAACTACAGGGAGACCTGTAAGCCACCCATCTCTTTCTCTATTTGGTAAGCATGATTTCTTTTTTTTTTTTTTTTTTTTTTTTTTTGAGACGGAGTGTTCACTCATGTTACCCAGGCTGGAGTGCAATGGCGCGATCTCGGCTCACCGCAACCTCCGCCTCCTGGGTTCAGGCAATTCTCCTGCCTCAGCCTCCTGAGTAGCTGGGATTACAGGCACGCACCACCAGGCCCAGCTGATTTTTTGTATTTTTAGTAGAGACGGGGTTTCACCATGTTGACCAGGATGGTCTCAATCTCTTGACCTCGTGATCCACCCGCCTTGGCCTCCCAAAGTGCTGGGATTACAGGCGTGAGCCACTGCGCCCGGCCTGGTAAGCATGATTTCTTCTTTTATTTTCCTAAGGTTTAATTATTAGGAAGAGATGTTCTAATCACATGGTTTAAACTTCAAAAAATACAAAACAGGGTAGCCTTCCCCCACTTCCCTCGCTATCCTCCCTCTACCCCTAAGGCAGCCAGTCACCTTCCCTCCTTCAGTGTCTTGGGAAGATAACGTTGTGGATAAAGACAGGGTTTATTTTTTTTAAGTGTTCTGTACATTCTGGTCTGCATGTGCTTAATTGGATGGAGGTTGTTCCACACTAATATGTAATGAGCTGGGCTTTCTTTATGGCTGTGTTGTATTCCTTTGAACAAATGACTTCTATTTATGCAACCACTCCCCTAATGATAGGAACTAGGGGACTGGCTGCATAAATAGAAGTGAGCATATGCCGGAAAGAGACCTGGAATGTCCAAATCTAGTTCCTATACGAAATGTGTTTCTAAACTGCTGAATCAAAACACAGGTTCAACTCACTTAGTTGAACGGAGGTATTGAGGTTGTTGAGTCTATTTGCATCCTACTTGGATGCGGTTTTTGTACATTCTTACATTCTTTCACCACTCCAGTGAAGGAGACCCACCTGCCCTGGACCCTCCGCTTCCCCTCTTGTAGCTGAATTTACTCCATTGAAGTTTTCTGGGGCCTGAGATCTCAGTTCAGGGGAGTCCAGCAACAAACGGTAGACTAGGGTTTGAACGGCTGGCACAGTAATGTCAATGGAAAGAGGCAGAATTTGGCAGCGCTCAAACATGATGCACTCAGCAGCCACCACCAGCACATCCTCTACACCATCTCATGAAGGGGCCCACCCATCTCTGTCCTTCCAGCTTACAACACACCCACACTGGGCATTCAGTTCAGAGGTGGGAGAGAGGAGGACACCCCTCCTATCCCAGGAGCAGAGGCCATCAAGATGTCCCGGGAACTGAGAGTAGACACATTGCCACAAGGTGGTACCCTCATTCTCAGGGATGCTGGTCTTGGAGCAGCCCACTCCAAATGAGGGGCCCTACAGACCAGAGCCACCCCTCTGAGGCAGTCTGTGGTGATGCTGATGCAGCTAGAGTTCTTAGCAAAAGCTGATGGATGGGGACAGGCAGCTGCTAGATTAAGTAATTTCTCTAATTTGTAAATGTCAGCAGTGGAAGAGGAGCAGTCTCTTGCCCATCTCTTGCTCAACTTTCTACCCCCATGCTTCTCAGCACAATGTCCTTAAGCGTAATTGGCTCCCCTAAAATAGTTACCAAATGAATAAGTGACCTAGGGAAGGAAAGGGAGGAGGGAGGGAACAGAAGATTGCCTGAAATGGGAGGAGAGAGTGGGATGGAAAGAATGCATTGAGCTGTGTGCCTCGATTGCAATGCCTGTCCTGTGACCAGGAAATGCATCCCTGTGCATGTCAGGCTGTGTCTTGCAGGTGGGAGTCTGGTAGAGAAATGGCATTGAACCACAGCTTCACCACTAAGTCTGTTCTGGATTTATTTTTAATTAATTTTTAGTAAACTATCAATGATTGAATTAGACCACTGATGGCCAGGCACGGTAGGTAGCTCATGCTTGTAATCCTAGCACTTGGGGAAGCCAAGGCAGGTGAATCCCTTGAACCCAGGAGTTTGAGATCAGCCTGGGCAATGTGGTAAAACCCTGGCTCTACAAAAAATACAAAAATTAGCTGGGTGTGGTGGTGCACGCCTGTAGTTCCAGCTACTCAGGAGGCTGAGGTTTCAAGACTGCAATAAGCTGAGATCGTGCCACTGTATTCCAGCCTGGGTGACAAAGTGGGACCCTGTCTCAAAAAAAAAAAAAAAGAATTAGACCATTGATCCCAGGCCAACTTGCTGGCCTGTTGGCTGTAACAGGGCACCTTCTGAGGATGGGCTGGTTGTTTGAGTGTGTGGCTGTATCTGCTACTCCTTCCTGGGCACACCCACTCACGGCCGCCATGTTGTCCCAAGGGGCCTTGCTTTGCTGACCAGGAAACACACTGTGAGAAGCTGAGCAGGTGTCTGCTATGTGGCTTTCTGCCTCTGAGGTGTTGTTCTCAGAGTGGGAAGTGTTGTAGGGAGGTGTGTGGAGTTCCCAAGACCACCCTCAACTTCAGTGATTCGCTGGAAGGATGCGTAGAACTGTTATACTTATGGTGTTGGTTCCCTACAATGAAAGGATGCAAATTAAAACCATCAAATGAAAAAAGTGCATAGGGCAGCATCCAGGGGAATCCAGGCACAAGCTTCCAGTTGTCCTCTCCCCATGGAGTCATGTGGACAACACTTACTTCTCCAAGCAGTGTGTGCAACACATACAGTGTATTGCCAACCCTCACGTAACCCTGGGTGTCCAGAGTTTTTACTGGGTCTGTCACATAGGCATGACTGAGTATAGCCTCCAACTCCCCCTAGAGGTCAAGCTAATAATGTGAAGCCCAAGGTCACCATCATATATCACATTGTCAGCCTGGCCTAAGCTTAGGCTTACGTAAACAAGGAGAGTCTGATCAGGCAGGATATTCCAAAAACAAGGAACCGGGCTAGGGCCAGACCTTTCTTTGGAATGCGGAGTGTGTGGACATCCCAGACCTGCTGAGCTAGCCTTTTACTCAGCCCCAGGTCAGCCTGAACACAGACAGTGAGGGGCAGCAGCACTACTGCCTTTGCCCTTGGTGGTTTTTCCTGCACCCTAAGACCTGATTTGTCTCTGAATCCATCCCATACTCCGGCTGCCACAGTCAGACAGAGCCCAGAGTTTGAGCTTGTGTCTTGGGTGCTCATGTGTCCCTGCCAGGGCTTGTGCCGGTGCACACTCCTTTGGGAAGGGAGAGACAGAACAGATATAAATTTCAAATTTCTAGATGTGTTGGCTGCAAATTGCAGTTGGGATCGGGTAGTCACTGCTGCCTTTTGAAGGCCTTAGTGACGTCAAGTTCCCTGCCGAGTCCTGTGGGTGGCCTTGCCCACTCCCCACACAGTTCCTCTGCCCCTACACCAGCTGCACCCTCTGCCTCGTGCCCTTGCCCCATCCCAACTCTTTGTTGTGGTTTGTTTTTAAGAAAACTAAGTCCATCCTTCCTTCAAGCTGCTAAAAAAAAAAAAAAAAAAAAAACTAAGTCCAAATGGACAGGACCCCCAAGTTTTTGACTGCCTGACTTCTCAGTCTCTTCTCCAGCCTCAGCAGGGAACCTCCCTGACCCCCACCTTAAGCTACCGCACGCGATAGCTTTATTTTCTGCCTCCTCCACGAGACTGTAAGCTCAGTGAAGCAAGGACCCATCTGCCTTCCTTGAACTCCCAGCACTGCAATGTTGTCCACAAATGAAAAACTCAGTTTGAACCTCACACATCTTGCCTTCTTGTCAGACTGTAAACACTATCAGGATTGTGGACCCTTGAATCCCTAGCACCTGGAAGGGTGCTTGGCAGAGAGCAGGTGTTCAGCACCTGGGGGCAGAGATCTTGCAACACCTGTCACTGTGTGTGTGTGTTTTCAAGGAGTACTCTGCCAGCAAGGAAGCCCTGACGCCTTTAGGCCCTCACAGTGCCCATGACACGACCTCACTTCGGGCAGTAGATGCTCTCGCAGGGTCTTTGTCTGTCTTCTGCTTCCCCCTGCTCTATTGGAGATCCCTGCACTTGACAAAAAGCCACAAGCCAAAGAGTTGAGAAACTCCCTTTCTCTCTCATTTCTTGGCATGTGCCACCAGCCCAACCAGACCCTTTCTCTCGCCATCTTTTTTTTCCAGTTTAACTTTAGAGGACTCTTGTTGGGTCTAAGGGGAGTAAGAAGTAAGAAGGGCATCACCTGTAATGCTTAGTAATCACTGAAACAAGGAAGCACTTTCCATGTGCGTCCTTTACACCAAGGGCACCTGTGGAGCTCACTCCCCTCACAGCACTCAAGTCCCTTCAGGGACTTCATTCTCCCAGAGGCAGATGGAGAAGATGCACCATGGCTCCACAAAGGGCAGGTATGAGCATGCCTCAGGACCCAGGGCAGTTGAGGCCTGTCTAGGTGATAGCTGGGGTGCCAACGCCTGCCTGGCTTGTGCTTACAGACTGTCAGTGTTCTCTTCCCTGGTATTTTGGTGTTTGCTCTGTCAAGCCCTTCTTCCTTATTGGTTGGAACTAGGTCACAAGCACTTTGAGTCCGGTCATTTCCTCTGCCTTCCGGGGGTGGATTTTAGCAGAAGAAACAGCTCCTCCCTTGCTGGCCTCATGACCTCCAGTGAACACTAGCTTCCAGCAAACAGAAACTTCCAGAGACCAGAGCAGCACTCCCCTGGCCTTTCAGCCTCATGTGCAAGGCAAGCCACCCTCACATACTTCTCTGAGCTTCTAGCTAAACATCTGAATCAGCTGTCTGGTTTCCTTAACAGTAGCACAGACTCTGAGAGTTTGAGAGAGCATGTCAGTTGTGAATAGGAGAAAATAAGTCCAAACTGGGGAAGGTAGCTCTCCAAATTGAGATGAGAAGGTCAGGGTGGGAGGGTGAGTGGTCATGGGTTGGTCCTGATGGGAGGAACTCACCATCAGGGAAACCGATGACCCCCTCCTAATGTGACTGCTGCAGAGCCTTGGCCATGCCTTCAGCCCCCAGTCCCCAGCTTCGTTGCTCTGAATGTCTTTCCAGCTACAGATTCTTCCATTTTCTGCAGCCTGCAAAGCAAGCTGGAACTGGACTGTCAGAAAAATACATAGATGGCTGAAGAAAATCCCTTTAATCCTAATGTATAGCTCTGCCTTACCAGAAAAGACCACAGCATGGACATGAAGATGATAAACTTGAGGTGATGGAAGAAGCAGAAACTCCAGAAACATTAGCAGCTCTTTTTTCTTTTGAAAACGCCCTTGCAAGATTTGCTTGACATATTGAGTGACACAGTCCAGAAAACGTTTTACTTTTTGCTTAAAAAAGCCTGATGGTTTGTTTAGTTATGTCTTGTGAACTGGTAAAAAACATAAATGTTGGAAACTGTAAAATTTGGCAGTTCTAAGTTTATTTCCAACAAAAGTTAAAGTTTAATAATAAATTCAACCAGTGTTTTAGCTTTTTGCCTATATGTTATGTTTTTAAATTTCACCCACTAAACAAAGGACTCGGGTTACACATTGATTCCTTAAGAACTCTAAGGAAGCCACGACCGTTTATTTATAGCTGCATTTTGCTCTTCGGATTTCCAGGATGTATCTTTAAAATTGTTTTGACTTTGTTTTTAGGCATCAAGAGAGAATATCTCTAAAAAACAATTGCATAGTTAGTGTAATTGCTAAGCCACAGGGTGATGCATGGATAGCAGATTTAGAGGAAGGCAGCTGAGGGGAGAGCAGGAAAATGCAGCTCGAGAGCTTTCTGGCTGGAAAGACAGCTCACAGATGGGCCGCAGCTATAGATCACTCCTGAACAAGGGACTGAAGCAAGTTTGTCATGAATAAAGGAAAGTGGTAGTGTTGATGTTGTGGTGAGTGTATTTTCACAACCAGCACCATCAGCTCTGGAGGGACCATCAGTTGTCACTGTGGCCACAGAGCATCACTTACGTCTCCATTGGGCAGATTTGCAGAGACCCAGCAGTGAACAGAGCAAGCCCCTGCCTCATGGAGCTCATATGCCATAAAGAAAAGAGAGGCTGGGCGCAGTGGCTCACACCTGGAATCTCAGCACTTTGGGAGGCTGAGGCGGGTGGATTTCCTGAGGTCAGGGGTTCGAGACTAGCCTGGCCAACATGGTGAAACCAAATCTCTACTAAAAATATAAAAAACTAGCTGGGTGTGGTAGCAGGCTTCTGGAATCCCAGCTACTTAGGAGACTGAGGTAGGAGAATCTCTTGAACACAGGATGTGGAGGTTGCAGTGACAACCTCTGAGCCTGGGCGACAGAGCAAGCATCCATCTCAAAAACAAAAAACAAACAAAAAAAAAACCAACGGAAAAGGAGGTGGAGAGGAGAAGTGGTGGTTGGAAGGAGTTCTCCTTTAGAGAAGATGTCTGGAAAGGCTTCTTTGAGAGAGTGGCCTTTGAGTGGAGACCCTAGTTGGATGAGGGATGAGAGGCTGAGCTATACATGTATCTGGATAGAAAGCATTACAGGCAAGGCCGGGCGCGGTGGCTCAAGCCTGTAATCCCAGCACTTTGGGAGGCCGAGGCGGGTGGATCACGAGGTCAGGAGATCGAGACCATCCTGGTCAACATGGTGAAACCCCGTCTCTACTAAAAATACAAAAAATTAGCTGGGCATGGTGGTGCGTGCCTGTAGTCCCAGCTACTCAGGAGGCTGAGGCAGGAGAATTGCCTGAACCCAGGAGGCGGAGGTTGCAGTGAGCCGAGATCACACCATTGCACTCCAGCCAGGGTAACATGAGTGAAACTCCGTCTCAAAAAAAAAAAAAAAAAAAAAAAAAAAAAGAAAGCATTACAGGCAGAGACAGTGGTGCATGCAAAGGCCTTGGGACAGGGTCACACATGATAACAGATTTTAAAGCTGGAACTGTGGGTGGGCTGGAGTCAGACACTAATAGGGCCCAGAGAGGACACTGGTCCCTGAAATCGAATTTGAGGATTTGACTGTGGCCAGGAGGTTCAGGTGGCCCAGTGGGAACTCCTAAAGTGGGAACTTTCTAAAGGAAGAATATAAGAACCAGAGTCCAGGGGTCAGTGCCAGGCCCAAGCCTATGAGGGTTCCCAGAGTTTAGGGGCTAGAGAGAGTCTGGTTCCAGTTCAGGCCCTGGACTCTGAGCCTCACAGGTACACTGCCATCCATGTTTTGTTTTGTTTTGTTTTGCTTCTGAGATGGAGTCTTGCTCAGTTGCCCAGGCTGGAGTGCAATGGTGTGATCTCGGCTCATTGCAACCTTCGCCTCTCAGGTTGAAGCGATTATCCTGCCTCAGCCTCCTGAGTAGCTGGGACTACAGGAACCTACCACCATGCCCGGCTAATTTTTGTATTTTTAGTAGAGACAGGGTTTCACCATGTTGGCCAGGCTGGTCTTGAACTCCTGACCTCGTTATATGCCCGCCTCGGCCTCCCAAAGTGCTGGAATTACAGATGTAAGCCACCACACCCGGCTTCTGCCATCCATCTTAACATGGTGCCATGAGCCAACCTCTCAGGGAAAGAGTGTCACGAACAAATGAGGAAAGCAAGCTGAGGTAGGGCAGGGAGGGAGAGGCAAAGGAACTTGTTGTTGGAAAGGGTCGTGTCCCCTCACAGACAAGAGCACCCACCTCCAGATGTGCCCACTGAGAGTTTATGAAGTGGCTGCCACATGTATTCCTTGACTGCCCTGGGGGAGAGGTCACAGAAAGCTATAATGCCACTGCCTCTCGGTTTCCGCAGGAGCTTGCCCGTCAGCGAGGAGTCCTGGAGCGCACAGAGAAGATGGTGGACAAGATGGACCAAGATTTGAAGATCAGCCAGAAACACATCAATAGCATTAAGAGTGTGTTTGGGGGACTTGTCAATTACTTCAAATCCAAACCAGCAGAGACTTCGGCTGAACAGAATGGCACCCTCGTTTCCCAGCCCAACAGCAGGTGAGTGCGTCCTCTACCATCTGGGTATAAAGGAGCAGAAGTGGGGTGTAGTGTAAATGACCAAGACTTTCACACATCCGTGCCATGAAGGGATCCAGCAACCCTTTAAGTTACCCATCGGGGAATTTGTCCTCAAACATTGTGAAACCAGGAGCTATTCTTCCCTGTTCCTATGTTCATTTGTTTGACATCTAGTCTGTCAGTTGCTTCTCCAACAATTGTGACCACACTACTTTGAAAGAGAGGGTGTTCACCTCAGAGAGCGTAATCAGTACAAAGTGACTCACTTTACATAATTTTTGCTTTAAAAAGTCTTTAGGGGCTGGGCGTGGTGGCTCACGTCTGTAATCCCAGCACTTTGGGAGGCCAAGTGGGACGGATCACAAGGTCAGGAGTTCGAGACCAGCCTGACCAACATGGTGAAATGCCGTCTCTACTAAAATACAAAAAATAAGCTGGGCATGGTGGTGCACGCCAGTAATCCCGGCTACTCAGCAGGCTGAGAGAGGAGAATTGCTTGAACTCGGGAGGCAGAGGTTGCAGTGAGCCAAGATTGCACCACTGCACTCCAGCCTGGGTGACAAAGTGAGACTCTGTCTCAAAAAAAAAGTCGAGTGGCTCATGCCTGTCACCCCAGCACTTTGGGAAGCCAAGGTGGGTATATCACGTAAGCCTAGGAGTTCAAGACCAGCCTGGGCAACATAGTGGGACCCCTGTCTTTACAAAAAGTATCCAAGCATTGTGGTGGACACCAGTAATCCCAGCTACTTAGGAGGCTGAAGTAAGAGGCTCGCTTGAGGCCTGGAGGTCAAGGCTGCAGTGGGCCGTGATGGTGCCACTGCACTCCAACCTGGGCTACAGAGGGAGACCCCGCCTCAAAAAAAAAAAAAAAAAAAAAAAAAATCACTTGTCTGTAGTCCTAGCTACAGGGGAGACTGAGGTAGAAGGATCACTTTAGCCCAGGTGTTAGAGACTGTAGTGAGCTACAATGGTGTCATTGCACTACAGCCTCAGTGATAGTCTCCCTGTCAAAAAAAAAAAAAAAAA
>NW_022437169.1:285123-353154 GCF_009761245.1 Sapajus apella | reverse complement strand
TTGGTATTTCAGATGATTGTGTCTGTTTTTATTATAAAAACAATGTGACCATATTACAATCTATACTATACCTACCACAACACAAAAACAGAAAATTTTATTTTTCTCCTTATTCAGTATTTTCATAGTTGTAATCCTAGTATTCTTTTGGTTTGGTCGCCTTTTTCTTCCATTTAACCCAGAAAAAATGTTTGCTATTATGTGATTACTCAGGTTCCCTAACCCTGAACCCACGTTTGATTTATTTATTTACTTATTTATTTTTGAGATGGAGTTTCGCTCCTCTTGCCAGGCTAGAGTGCAATGGCGCGATCTCGGCTCACTGCAATCCCCGCCCACTGCAACCTCTGCCTCTCAGGTTTAACCTTGTCTCCTGCCTCAGCCTTGCAAGTAGCTGGGACTACAGGTGTCCACCACCATGCCCAGCTAATTTTTGTATTTTTAATAGAGATGGGGTTTCACCATGTTGGCCAGGCTGGTCTCGAATTCCTGACTTCAGGTGATCCACCCGCCTTGGCCTCCTAAAGTGCTGGGATTACAGGCTTGAGGCACTAGGCCCAGCCTTTTTTTTTTTAATTTTTTTTTTTTTTTGAGGCAGAGTCTCACTCTGTTGCCCATGCTGGAGTGCGGTGGCTCCATCTCAGTTCACTGAAATCTCCGCTTCCTGGGTTCAAGCAACTCTCCTGCCTCAGCCTCCCGAGTAGCTGGGATTACAGACATGCATACCATGTCCGGCTAATTTTTGCATTTTTAGTAGAGACAGGGTTTATCCATGTTGGCCAGGCTGGTCTTGAACTCCTGACCTCAGATAATCAGCCCCCATCTCGGCCTCCCAAAGTGCTGGGATTATAGGCATGAGGCACCGTGCCCAGCCTCTCTCTTTGTTTTAATTCTATAATTTTATTTCTTTTTTAAGAGATGAGGTCTTGCTATGTTGGTCTTGAACTCCTGGCCTCAAGCAGTCCTCCCACCTTGGCCTCTCAAGTGCTGGGATTACAGGCATGAGCCACCATGCCTAACTGCAGAGCATTTTTTTTTTAGTGCATCACTAAGGTACAGTAAAAACGCACACATCTTAAGTGGAGAGCCAGTGAACGTGAACCTGTGTACACTAGTGTGGCCACCACCCAGATCAAGATGTAGGGTGTGGTAGGGAGGAAATTAGATAATTACTTCAAGCTCAGAGTGGGGCTTGGGAGAAACCAATGTCAGTAACAAAGCTGGTGGTGATAGCAGGAAGAACAGGCAGGTAAAGCCATCAAGACTTAGGGGGAGGGTCAGGCATGGTGGCTCATGCCTGTAATCCCAGCAGTTTGGGAGATTGAGGCAGGAGGATCACTTGAGCCCAGCTGAGCAACATGAAAAAACCTCGTCTCTACAAAAAACACAAAAGTGAGCCTGGGCATGGTGGCTCATGCCTGTAATCCCAGCACTTTGGAAGGCCAAGGTGGGTGGATCATTTGAGGTCAGGAGTTTGAGATCAGCCTGGCCAACATGGTAAAACCCCCTCTCTACTAAAAATGCAAAAATTAGTCAGGCATGATGGCACTTGCCTGTAGTCACAGCTACTTAGGAGGCTGAGGCAGGAGAATCCCTTAAGCCTGGGAGGCAGAGGTTGGAGTGAGCAAAGATTGCACCATTGCACCTCAGCCTGGGTAACAGAGTGAGACTCTGTCTCAGAAAAAAAAATCACACATAAAAATTAGCCGAACATGGTGGTACATGCCTGTGGTCCCAGCTACTCAGGAGGCCGAGGTGGACCTGAGCTTTTTGCATAGGTGGGAGCATCACCTGAACCCAGAGAGGTTGAAGCTGCAGTGAGCCATGATCGCATCAGTGTACTCCAGCTTGAGTGACATAGTGAGATCCTGTTTCAAAAAAACAAACAAAAAAAGACTTAGGGAGAGGAACCTGCAGAGTTGGCCCTGGGAACCTGCAGGCCTCAGTGAGTACCCTTGGGAGGCACTAGCTAAGGTTATAAGAGTTGGTTTGTTTTTTTGGCTCAGCCACAATCACCATTCCAGGTTTTCCAGTTCAACCATAATTTTAAGTATTTGTCATTTCCCTCCAATTGCAGTAGTTGTTTTTTTCAATATTCACATCAGAAAGTGTTTTATATCCTAATCTTTGGCTGCATTTAATTGCCATAAGAGAAGGTAGGATGTTCATTTGTTTTGGACTTACACATCCTCCATGTACAGACTCAGAGGCAGAGTAAGCCCTTGGAGGAGTGGGAAGCTGGCAAGTTTGTGTCTAGCACCCTTTCACACCCTTCCACATCCTGCATGCCTCTTCACAAAGGCTGCTTCTGGGGCTCTTGGAGGCCCCT
The DNA here is from genome assembly GCF_009761245.1 of Sapajus apella. Classification (NCBI taxonomy): domain Eukaryota; kingdom Metazoa; phylum Chordata; class Mammalia; order Primates; family Cebidae; genus Sapajus; species Sapajus apella. Next base: position 350,825 of record NW_022437169.1, on the reverse strand, counting down.
ACATCTCTGAACATAGCTATAAAAGCCATGAAAGTCCTGTGGCTCCAGGGGCAGTTTTGTTTTTTTTTTAAAGCATCTTGGAAACTCAAGGACTTCCCAACAGAGACTTCCCATCAGTGAAGCAGCCATAGTTATTTCAGTGAGATGGGCTTCAAGGTCCCCCAAAGTCATGTACCCTGCCCGGCCTTCTGCCCCTAGATAAGCCCCAATCACTTGTTAGCATTCTTGCCATCTCTTAGTAAATTCAAGAAAGCAAAACTTTCACCCACGTTCTGCAGTTCTGTGGGGGTAGTAGCTGCAGGAATGCAGTCTATCTGTTGGAAGATGTGGGGGAGGCAGACAGTCCACAGACAGTCCAGAGGAAAGGGAGGTTGGTCCTGGGAACAGAGGAAGGCAGCACAGAGGACCTGACCTTTTGCAGAGGGTGAAGGTTTTGAGGGAAACCGCCAGTTGAAGGAGGGGGTTGGTGCAGACATAAGTCAGTTAAAGCACAGGGGAAGCTGAGATGAAGGAAGTTGTTAGCCATTTCAAGGGCCTAGCAGGGCCAGGCGAGGTGGCCCATGCCTGTTATCCCAATATTTTAGAAGGCCAAGGTGGGATGATTACTTGGGGCCAGGAGTTCAAGACCAGCCTCGGAAACATAGTAAGATCCTGTCTGTACAAACATAAAAGTGTTTTGTTTTGTTTGGAGATGGAGTCTCGCTCTGTCATCCAGGCTAGAGTGCAGTGGTGCAATCTCTCCTCGCTTTATCCTCCATCTCCCAGGCTCAAGCAATCCTCCCACCTCTGCCTCCCAAGTAGCTGGGCCTACAGGCGTCACTACCGCGCACAGCTAATTTTCATATTTTTTGTAGAAACAAGGTCTCACTATGTCGCCCAGGCTGGTCTTGAACTCCTGGGCTCAACTGATCCTCCCACCTCAGCCTCCCAAAGTGCTGGGATTGCAGGTGTGAGCCATTGTGCCTGGCCCACTTAAAAGCTTTTAAAATAAGTTTCTCCTAATCAAACTTGTATTTAGTCATACATTTCCTGTGTACATCGTTATCTCACACAAACCATTTGGCCTTCTCTGAAGTTTTGTCTCTTGGGAAGCCCTGTTTGTCCTTGCTGACAGCTTTCCATGCTGCTTGTTCTCATTTCCACTTAAAGTTTATGCGTTCCTGTCACAGATTTAACTACCCCTAATTTGAAATTCTCTAACTTATGTAAGACTTGGTTTCTGACCAGGAACCACCTTCTTAAACTTCTCTCTCTCTCTTTTTTTTTTTTTTTTTTTGGGGGGGGATGGAGTTTTACTCTTGTTGCCCAGGCTGGAATGCAATGGCACGATCTCAGCTCACTGCAACCTCCGCCTCCCGGGTTCAAGCGATTCTCCTGCCTCAGCCTTCCAGGTAGCTGGGATTATGGGCGTATGCCACCATGCCTGGCTAATTTTGTATTTTTAATAGAGACAGGCCTTCACCATGTTGGTCAGGCTGGTCTCAAACTCCTGACCTCAGATAATCCGCCTGCCTCAGCCTCCCAAAGTGCTGGCATTACAGACATTACCCGGCTAACCTTCTCTACTTTCTTATCACTTGTCTCACTGTCCCTAGAAATTGGCTTTCTTGGCCGGGCTCAGTGGCTCACGCCTGTAATCCCAGCACTTTGAGAGTCCAGGGCGGGCGGATCACGAGGTCAAGAGATGGAAACCATCCTGGCCAACGTGGTGAAACCCCATCTCTTTTTTTTTTTTGAGACGGAGTTTCGCCCTTGTTACCCAGACTGGAGTGCATTGGCACAATCTTGGCTCATCGCAGCCTCCGCCTCCTGGGGTGAAACCCCATCTCTACTAAAAATACAAAAATTAGCTGGGCGTAGTGGCGTGGGCCTGTATTCCCAGCTACTCATGAGGCTGGGGCAGGAGAGTCACTTGAACTCGAGAGGTGGAGGTTGTGGTGAGCTGAGATCGCGCCACTGCACTCCAGCCTGACGACAGAGTGAGACTCTGTCTCAAAAAAAAAGGCAGTAGGAGAAACTGGGTTTCTGGGATACCTGGAGGGTGGGATATCAAGAGGGCATTTGTTGCTGGGCGTGGTGGCTCACGCCTGTAATCATAGGACGTTGGGAGGCTGAGGCAGGCAGATCTCCTGAGGTCAGAAGTTCAAGACCAGCCTGACCAACATGGAGAAACCCCATCTCTACTAAAAATACAAAATTAGCTGGGTGTGGTGGCACATGCCTGTAATCCCAGCTACTCAGGAGGCTGAGGCAGGAGAATTGCTTGAACCTGGGAGGTGGAGGTTGAAGTCAGCTTAGATCATCCCATTGCACTCCAGCCTGGGCAACAAGAACGAAACTCCATCTTTAGAGAAAAAAAAAAAAGAGGCCGTTTGTTTTGCCTGGATCGCTGGGAGTAGCACTGTGCAGGGGGAAGGCTAAAATTGCAGGTAACCATGGTTCCCAGCTTGGCTGGTGAAGTGGTCAGGCTGCTGTTGAGATGGAGAAGAGCAGGCTGTTGGAGAGGCACAGCTCCTAGCTGGAGGCACCTGCCACACCTTGGAGGGCTCAGCAGGATGAGATCGAAACCATCCTGGCCAACATGGTAAAACCCCATCTCTACTAAAAATAGAAAAATTAGGGCATCAGGCACAGTCTAAATGACTTTGAGTTGCCAGAGGTGTCCCTTTCTATAGCCAGTGTTAGGAAACTAGGCCATGGAGCAAAATCAAAGATATTTTATAGGGACTTATGTGATGAGAAAAAAACATATTTTCACAACTTTTTAGTGACAAATTCAAAATATAAAAACAGGAATAGGCTGGACACAGTGGCTCATGTCTGTAATCCCAGCACTTTTTGAGGCTGAGGCAGGAGGATCACTTCATTTCAAGAAGTTTAAGACCACCCTGGCCAACCTGGTAAGCCTCATTTCTACAAAAAGTTTTAAAAAATTAGACCCGGCACAGTGGGTCACACCCGTAATCCCAGCACTCTGGAAGGCCAAGGCAGGTGGCTCACTTGAGGTCAGGAGTTTGAGATCAGCTTGACCAATATGGTGAAACGCCATCTCTACTAAAAATACAAAACATTTGCTGGGCATGGTGCTGTGCATCTGTAATCCCAGCTACTCAGGAGGCTGAAGCAGAAGAATAGCTTGAACCCAGGAGATAGAGGTTATAGTAAGTCGAGATCGTGCCACTGCACTCCACCCTGGGTGACAGAGCAAGACTCTGTCTCAAAAAAAAAATTTTTTTTTTTTTAAATTGCCCAGGTGCGGTGACTCACACCTGTAATCACAGCACTTTGGGAGGCTGAGGTGGGCGGATCACCTGAGGTCAGGAGTTTGAGACCAGCCTGGCCAACATGGTGAAACCTCGTCTCTACTAAAAATACAAAAATTAGCTGGGCATGGTGGTGGGCCCCTGTAATCCCAGCTACCTGGGAGGCTGAGGAAGGAGAATCGCTTGAACTTGGGAAGTGGAGGCTGCAGTAAGCCAAGATCACACCACTGCACTCCAGCCTAGGTGACAGAGCGTGACTCTGTTTCAAAAAAAAAAAAAAAAAATTCACCAGGCAGGGTGGTGAGTGCTTGGTCTCAGCTACCTGGGAGGCTGAGATGGGAGGATCACTTGAGCCTAGGAGTTAGAGACTTCAGTGTTTGTGCTGCTGTACTCAAGGCTTGGTGACAGAGACCCTATCTCAAACAACAACAAAAACAGTAATAGTTGAATACAGTGTTTTGGTAATATAAGTGCACTAATGAGAAGAATGAAACCCCTGAGGTTCAAAGTTCATCGTCTGCGGTTCAGATAGTCACCTGTAAGTCCCTTCTTTGCTCATGGTCATATAAAAACAGGTGAAATTTTGTTATGTGTATTTTACCACAATAAAAATAACTTGAGGCTGGGCGCCGTGGCTCATGCCTGTAATTCCCAACACTTTGAGAGGCCAAGGTGGGTGGATCACTTGAGATCAGGAGTTCAAGACCAGCCTGGCCACGATGGTGAAACCCTGTCTCTACTAAAAATACAGAAATTAGCAGGACATGGTGGTATGTACCTGTAATCCCAGCTATTTGGGAGGCTAAGGCAGTTTCACTTGAACAAGAGGCAGAGGTTGCAGTGAGCCAAGATCATGCCACTGCACTCCAGCCTGGGCAACAAAGCAAGACTCCATCTCAAAAAAGGAAAAAAAAAAAAAGAACTGGGAAATAATCCAAAAACAAGAGGTGGGCCAGATGTGGTCGGCAGGTCATTCACTGTTTGCTGACTGTGGTCTAAAGTACCCGTTTGGTTGTTTCATGTGCTTTTCATCTGCCTGGTCCTAGGAATCCTGGTTTCTCTGAGAGAGTGGGGCCACCTAACTCAGTGCTACTCAATGCTGCAAGGTCTCACTGTGTTACCCAGGTCTCACACTCAAGGGCTCAGGCAATTCTCCCACCACAGTTTCCCAAAAGGCTGGGATTACAGACATGAGCCACCACACGTGCCTTAGCTGCCACACTTCTGACGCAGGTGTTATGTAAGGCAGGGATATTCGTAAGCTTCTTGCACAGCCAACTGTACTCCTGGGGGAAGCTGTTGAAATCCCTACTTTGGTCAGAAGGAGTTTTGCACAGAGGAAGCATTTGATTTTTAGCACACAGGCATTATGTGAAAAGATTGATAACACTGTCATAGGGGTTTTTCCTTTTTAAAATGTTTACTTTCTTTGTGAACTTTTATCCAAAGATTGAAAGAAGCCATAAGTACAAGTAAAGAACAGGAGGCAAAGTACCAGGCCAGTCACCCAAATCTTAGAAAGCTGGATGATACAGGTGAGTGGAGATCTGTGTGCACACCCACTTTTGAATTCTTGAGGGAGACCTCTAGGTTTGGCATTGGTCCTTGGGAGGCAGTGGCAACCTCTCTGGGGAGGTGGGCTGGGGCCCCAGCTGCTGGCATCACCCATGCTAGCCGAACGGCCTTAGGGACCCAGCATGCTGTCGGGGACCTGGGGGTGTGCATTATGGTGGGGTACCTCCCTCTTTCTCTCCCTCCATACAGGGGAGAATAAGAAAGTGGGGACTTGCATTTGATTGAAAATGAGCCTGCCCAGCTGTGCAAGGTAGCACATGCCTGTAATCCCAGCACTTTGGGAGGCCAAGGCAGATGGGTCACCTGAGGTCAGGAGTTTACAACTAGCCTGACTAACATGGTAAAATCCCATCTCTACTAAATACAAAAAAATTAGGTGGGCATGATGGCACATGCCTGTAATCCAAGCCACCCGGGAGGCTGAGACAGGAGAATCACTTGTACCTGGGAGGCGGAGGTTGCAGTGAGCCGAGATTGCGCCATTGGACTCCAGCCTAGGCAACAAGAGTGAAACTCCATCTCAAAAAAAAGAAAAGAAAATGAGCCTGCCCATCATCGGTTCCTGCCTTGTGTTGCTCTGAGTTGTTCCAGCTGTTCCAGCAGTAAAAACCCCTTTGGTAGATAGAATAATGGTCCCCCCAAAAGTTGTCCACTTCCTAATCCCCGATCCCGTGAGTGTGTTAGGTTATATGGCAAAGGGGGAATTACAGTTGCAGATGGAGTTATAACCGCTAATCAATAAGATGGGGAGATTATCCTATGTTGTCCAGTTGGGTCCATTGTCATCACAAAGGTCCCTTTTAAGTGAAAAGGGAAACAGAAGAGAGAGTGGCAGAGTCAGCGATCTGAAGATGCTGCTGGTCTTAAAGATGGAGACAGGGGCCACTTGCCAAGGTACACAGGTGAACTCCAGAAACTGCAAAAGGTAAGGAATTAGATTCTTCCCAAGAGCCCCAGAAGGAGTGCAACCCTGAGGACACCCTGACTCAGCCCAGTGAGACCCATGTTGGACTTCCATCCCCCAGAACCGAAAGACAAGTTTGTGGTCATTTGTCACAACATCAGTGGGGGACTAATACAGCCTTCAGCCCAGGCAAGAGGAGCAGCAGCCACATGGACAAGGTGTGCAAGACAGTGAGGGTTGATCGAATCATCCCACTGGTATCAAGTGATAAGCCCAGAAACATTCCTTATCTGAAAAGGAATTTAAGACTCCTGGGGCCTCCTCCAAAGGCCCCCCAAAAGCCAGGTACATTGAAATTGGTGCTGGAAACCAAAGGGTTACTGTGCTGCCTTCAAGAAGACAACACACCTTGGAAACTCTGGAACCTACTATGGTTGTGGTTGATGCAGCTGAGGAGAGACCAGATGGAGGAAGAGCTGGGAGCAGGAGAGACTGACATCATCAGCACAGTTCAGTCTGGAAATGCAAGTGGAGGAAGTGAGTGTAAATTGAAAGGCAAGGGCTGGGAAAACCCGCCTCATACCCTGGAGAAGTGGCACAGGACACTTCACCCAAGACACAATTTTAAGGAATTAAAGAGAGTTTTCATTTGTGTGGTATATATTAACTTGAAAGACTGAAAAAAAAAATTGACACAGTTTGCAGAATGGTTTCAGTTGGTTGATGCTGGAGGAAATATGCAAAGTCTAGAAAGTGACATTTCCCTAAGAGATAACTGGAATGACAGGGCTTTTCTGTGTGCATTTAGAAACTAAAGTTCATTCAAGCTGAGAAAGATAATTTTAGAAAAGAAGAAACTGAAGTTCAAGGAAGATTTCTTGGGGAAAATGTGCATTAACATTTCTTTTTTGCTTGTTTCAAGTGTAAAGATAGCGTAGAAATAAATTTTAGAAAAAAACAAAATTACCCATACTTCCATTTCTATAACCTAACAATTAGTATTTTTAGACCTTGTCCACAGCCTATGTAGTTTTGTGTTATTGCAGTTCCACTGGTATATCGTCACTTGTGTGACTTTTTCCTGAGCTTGTGCACCAGCGTCTGAGTAGGTGACCCTTAGGTTGAAGGTCTTCAATCTCCCAAGGACTGAGGGAGAGCAGGACCCTCCCTTGCCCCGTGGAAGTGTCTCTCCTGGCCCATGAGCCTGCCCCGTGCTCCTCCATCCCTCTGGATGGCCTCAGAACCAACCCCCTCATTCCTTCCACCCATTTTTCAGATGAAATTGTTTTGGGTATATGAAACAGCATTTGAAGAAATGTCAAGTAAGTGTTCTCATGGTGTTTACTTCTAAACTTAGACCCTATACCCAGAGGGGCTGGTTCTGCTGTGAGTACTGATGCTTACCCGAAGAACCCACACCTTCGAGCCTATCACCAGAAGATCGACAGCAACCTAGGTAAGACTGAGCACTGTACCCGCTTCTGTAAGCCACTGTCCTTTAGGCAGCTCACACCAAGCACAGCCCCTGCATCAGGAGCCTACAGCTTTAGCTCCGTCACCACACATCACATCCCACACTAAGCCAGATCCATTTTGCCACTTCACTGTCTCTGGAATCTGTCCACTTCTCACTATTTCCTACTTCCAGCCCAACTTAGCCGTCCCTACCTCTCACTTTCATGACAGCGCCCAGGGACCCAGGAGTCCCTGAGAGGCCATCGAGTGTAGCCTGGACGTGACCGCTCACTCCATTTTTCCCATTGGCCACTCAGAGCCCCGTTTTCCTCCTCTGTGAAACGGGCTGCCTCTGAGAACAATGGACAGTTACCCGAGCCAGAAAGTGCCTGGCATGGTAAGAGTTAGCACTAGTGTTGCAATTGGCACTTTGGCGACATGACCTTCAGCATGATGTTTCAAAACAGAATGGGGTGCAGGGGGCTGGGCACGGTGGCTCACGCTTGTAATCCCAGCACTTTGGGAGGCCAAGGCGGGTGAGGTCAGGAGTTCAAGATCAGCCTGACCAACATGTGAAACCCCATCTCTACTAAAAAGACAGACATTAGCTGGGTGTGGTGGCAGGTGCCTGTAATCCCAGCTACTCGAGAGGCTGAGGCAGGAGAATCGCTTGAGCCTGGGAGGTGTAGGTTGCAGTGAGCCGAGATTGCACCATTGCACTCTGGCCTGGACAACAAGAGTGAAACTTCGTCTCAAAAAAAAAAAAGGAGTGAGGGGGTATATTCTTCCAGAACTCTCTCATGGAACCCACACACACTCACAGTGCAGTCCAGGCTCTCTCTGCCTGCCCTGGTACCTTCTGCCTTCATCACCTGCAAGCTCGTGTGAGATTTCTGATATAAGTTCTTTCTGCCTCGTGACCCCTATCTGCCTGGAGTGGCCTCCTCCAACTCTCTGCAGGTTGGCTCCTTCTCCTGTCAGTCTTGCATTAGTGTGGCCTCCTCTCCCCATCTCTTGGGGCCCTTGTGTTTCTAGGGGGCTGTCCTGGTCATTTGTGATTATGTATCTGCTGGTTTGCCTGCTGTCTTCCCAACCAGACTGCAGATTCCAGGCAGCATGGGAGTGTTTCCATTTTGTCACTACTTTGTACCTGGGGCCCAGCAGGCAAGCACTTAGTGATTATTTTGTTTTTTGTTTTGTTGTTCCTGGTGTTTTGTTTTGTTTTTGAGATGGAGTTTTGCTCTTGTTGCCCAGGCTGGAGTGCAATGGTGGAATCTAGCTCACAGCAACCTCCACCTCCCGGGTTCAAGCGATTTTCCTGCCTCAGCCTCCCAAGCAGCTGGGATTACAGGCATGTGCCACCACGCCCAGCTCATTTTGTATTTTTAGTAGAGACAGGGTTTCTCCGTGTTGGTCAGGCTGGTCTCAAAATCCCGACCTCAGGCCCACCTTGGCCTCCCAAAGTGCTGGGACTGTAGGCATGAGCCATCAGACCCGGCCAGTGGATTATTTTTTGAATGGAGAAGTCAGTTATTTGAAGTTCAAGTAGGTACTGGCCTGTGGGAAGTTCCGTGTCTTTGTTCTAGGTAGTGTCTCAGACTTGCTGCCTCCTCTTACCGCAGCTCCATGAACAGAAATCTCCCCCATGGTGACCTGGGTCACCCTGTCAGTCTCCCAGCCCCTGTTTGGAGCTGGCAAAGTGAAGGGGAGAAATAATAAGATTCCCCTCTCTCCCTCTGCCCACTGCCGTAAAGATATCTAGAGGGAGGCAAAACTGAAACCCATGAAGATGCACGTGGAGTGTCTGCACGCAGCCTTGCTCCTGCTCACTCTCTGGGAAGCCCCAGACAGCTGCCTCCTCATTCTATTTCCTGGACTCTGTTCTCCAGAGCGAAAGACTTCGCCGAGGTAGAAGGTGTGTCTGCCCAGATCTGACTACTCCAGAGAAACCCAGAGAGGCTTGAAAGCCCTTTGTCCTTCACCAGGAGAAAGGGAGTGGTTAGAGCAGGTGGTGTGGTTGGTGCCTGATGGCAGGAAGTGGGAGAAGGGACACTGATGAAGGATACTGAATTCCAGGAGACAGGACAAAGTGCTAAGTACTGCCCGCCACAAGGGGTCTGAGGGTGCACAGTTGGCACTATGGACTTGCAGCTGGGCAGGTCCTGGCAGGACGAAGTCTAGAGCAGGAGGTAGGCCAGGGCAGAAGGGCGGGTGGCTGGTTCGGAGCTTGGCCCTCCAGCGGCTGACACAGGCCAGGCCAGCCACTCTGGTGGGGCACGGGGTGTTGCCTTTGCTCACACTCTTCCCGTCTTAACACACCCTCCCTGCTATTTCTAGAACTCAGGCAGGCTCTCAACTCCAGTGCCCTTGCCTGGTTGCTTTACATTGTCACACATTTTATCTTAGCCTCACTGTTTGCTTATCCTTTGCTGCCCTGGCTGCCAGTGAGCTTCCTCCTGAGGTCCGAGGCAACCACAGGCTCTACTCCATGGAGCATGAGGCCATGAGTTTCAGTAAGCTCCAGAAGCAAAGAGCTGAAGACTATCTTTTTTTTTTTTTTTTTTTCAATTTTTAAAATTATATTATTTTTCTCTTTCTTTTCTTTTTTATTGTTGCTTAGGCCGGTCTCCAACTCCTGGGCTCAAGCAATCCTCCCACCTTGGCCTCCCAGAGTACTGGGATTACAGGCATGAGCCACTGTGCCTGACTTGAAGATTATCTTTTTTTTTTGAGACGGAGTTTTGCTGTTGTTACCCAGACTGGAGTGCAATGGCACCATCTCGGCTCACCGCAACCTCCGCCTCCTGGGTTCAAGCAATTCTCCTGCCTCAGCCTCCCGAGTAGCTGGGACTACAGGCACACACCACCATGCCCAGCTAATTTTTGTATGTTTAGTAGAGACGGGGTTTCACCTTGTTGACCAGGATGGTCTTGATCTCTTGACCTCGTGATCCACCCGCCTCGGCCTCCCAAAGTGCTGGGATTATAGGCGTGAGCCACCTCACCCAGCCGAAGATTATCTTTTTATTTTTTTATTTTTTTTTGAGACAGAGTTTCACTCTGTCACCCAGGCTGGAGTGCAGTGGTCCAGTCTCAGCTCACTGAAGGCTCTACCACCCAGGTTCAAGCAATTCTCACGCCTTATCCTCCCAAGTAGCTGGGATTACTGTCATTTTTAGTAGAGATGAGGTTTCACCATGTTGGCCAGGCTGGTCTCAAACTCCTGACCTCAAGTGATCTGCCCGCCTCAGCCTCCCAAAGTGCTGGAATTACAGGCATGAGCCACCGCACCTGGCCTATCTTTTTATTTTATTTTTTGAGATGGACTCTTGCTCTGTTGTCTAGGCTGGAGGGCAGTGCGTTGATTTCAGCTCACTGCAACTTTCTCCTCCCAGATTCAAGTGATTCTCCTGCCTCAGCCTCCTGGGTAGCTGGGAATACAGGCATGTACTACCACACGCAGCTAATTTTTGTATTTTTTAATAAAGACAGGGTTTCACCATTGTTGGCCAGGCTGGTCTCAAACTCCCGATGTCACGCAGTCCACCCACTGGGGCCTCCCAAAGTGTGAGGATTACAGGTGTGAGCTACCGCATGCAGCCCGAAGACTACCTTTTTAAAAAAACTCATTTCACTCAGATTTGTGGTGCCAGTGCTGGGCATTTGTATATCCTGATCTTTTTTCGCTTAGTGTTTTATATTTAATCTTGCAAATAAGAAGGCTTACAAAGCACCACCTCTTCTCCCTCCCCTCTGGCTCTTTCCTGGTTGCTGTTCTTAGTAAAAAGACAGAAAGCAGCCCTGGACATGTCTCCCTACCCCAGTGTGCACAAATACACACAGTCAACAAACCTGGGAAAAAGGCATTTCTCTTTACCCTGATATAATCAGTTAAGTCAAGACTCATCTCTGCAGTAAGTGCAGTCCCACCAGGCGACAGAGATTCCTCGGCATGTCTCTCCTCCTTACCCACACCATCAGGAAGCATTTGCAGGTGCCGTGATTGTATTTGCTCAGGCCTGCGTGTCATTTCCTTCCCCCACAGATGAGCTGTCCATGGGACTGGGCCGTTTGAAGGACATAGCCCTGGGGATCCAGACGGAAATTGAGGAGCAAGATGACATTCTTGACCGGCTGACAACCAAAGTGGACAAGTTAGATGTCAACATAAAAAGTACAGAAAGAAAAGTTCGACAACTCTGAAGACAGATGGATTTCCACTCTGTTGTGATGAAAAAGATTTGAAAGGTCTTTTTTTGAACTTCCAAGGAATTTCATTTACTATTTTAGTATGTAAATTAATGTGTGTTTGCAAATGTTAGAGTAGAGCTTAAGACATTTTGCGGGAAAAAAAAAAAAAAAAAGAAAAGAAAAAAAAGACATTTTGCGGTTATAAGGAAGTGTTTGTTCCACATTTTTCTAGGGTTAATACCTCGCCAAGTTCTTCCAGCAAAATGCTTAGAGTTTTAGTCTGAGCACAATAGCCTGGCCCTGCATATCTTGGGCATTTGATTACCAGATGGAAATAAGAGTTGCATTTCTCACTTTAATGAGCGTATGGAAAGATGCAGACAGAATTTCAGTCTTGCAGCCACGAGCCTCTATTTCTTATTCCTAAGCCTTACCATGAGTCAGAGTGTGAAGGGGGCATGTGAGCCAGTCATTTGGTAGAGGAAGGTCCTTCCCACACCTTTGTTTAGGAGTCATTATTCACACACATGTACACATACGCAGTCACACACACACACACACACACACACACACACACACTCTCCAAACACATCTTATTCTTTCATCTCCTGGAAAGGATCAGTATTAGAATGGGAAATGGAGTGTGTTATGTTCTTTGCTCTTTTGTTGGCAGATGTCCCCACTTCCCTCCAGCCCCCCATCCTTGGCATGCATGTTAGTAGAGACCAGTGCTACTCACTGTGACTCCTGGAAATGTGCAGGGAATTGGCTGAGCCCCTCTTCCCCATGTGCTCTCATCTGGAACTCTCCTTCTGTGATTGGGAACAGTTCTTCCACTGGCTCGAGGCTGCCAGGCTGACCGGCAGGGGCAACCAAAAGAGTGTGTGAGAATGGATGTGGCTGTGCAGTGGTCTTCCTCCACCCCTCTGAGAATCACCATTAGTCAGGCCTCAGTAGGACAAAATGTTTATTTAGTACCTGGGGTGTCCTGACCTGTCCAGCACTCCCACCCACTCTTCTGCACTTCCTGCAAGGTAACTTGAATCATCACTTATTTCTCTGCCACCCAGTTTTAGGACTGGAACTCTATAAATGATGCTGACTTTGTAAAGAAGGATTTGGCTAAGGGGGAAAAAGGCCCAGATACCATTTTAACTGGCCCAGTTCATTTTCTCCTACCATTTTACAAAAGGAATCATTTAGAAACATCAATTAAAACTAATTTCTTTGTGTTAGTACATACAACAAAATAGTTGGAGCCACAGGCCCTTGTCTTTTTAAAAACCAAAATATTTTAAAGATGGCGAAAGTGATTGATTTTAATAATGAGATACATCACTGTTAAAAATAACAGCGGCTTTGACCTTAAAACATGGTACTGGCCCATGTGACCTGTGCCATTTCCCAGTACTTTCCTCTACAGTCTGCAGCCTATAAACAGTGGTGCTTCAAAGCAAAGGAGACCTCTGTAAGTGCTGCAACAGCACATTCGTTTTTATGTAGCAATTTGTTTATAAAAGTTTTCATCCCAGGCCAGGTGTGGTGCCTCACACCTGTAATCCCAGCACTTTGGGAGGCCAAAGTGGGTGGATCAGGAGTTCAGGACCAGCCTGGCCAAGATGGTGAAACCCTGTCTCTACTAAAAATACAAAAATTAGCCAGGCGTGGTGGCGGGTGCCTGAAATCCCAGCTACTTGGGAGGCTGAGGCAGAGAAGTGGTTGAATCCATTAGCCAAGATCGTGCCACTGCACTCCAGCCTGGGCGATGGGGTGAGACTCCATCTCAAATAAGTAAGTGAATAAACAAATAAAGTTTCCATCCCATAATGCATGACCTTCCTAAAAATATCCACAGCCTCTATAGGCAAGCAGAGCTTTCTGTGCTACTAACCGGTCACATTCCAGCCACCTCAGGGATTCTGATCCATGTCATTAACAACCATCCCAGGGTGTGAAGGCTTGGTTAAAGCTTATCAAACTAGACATTTGCTTATTAGATGAGCTCGGCATTATTATTCTCTCAACTGGTAAGAGGGAAATTTTAAACATAACACTTAAACAAAACTATTTCATGAGGCTTTCAGCAAAAAGGCTGCTCAAAAGCACGAATCCAGGATGCAGAGCAAAAGGCTTTTGTGCATAGTTCACTTATTGTAATTGTTTCCGGTTCTTCCATGTATGTCATAACTGTTTCTCTTTATCACCATCAGGCATAGACTCGTGGAGATTAGTCATTATACCTCAGACCTAAGCTAATTATTTAAAATAGATACACGTAAAGGCCACTGTCTACAGACATTCTTGGCAGCCTTCCACTTGCATAATGAAATTAGTGATTCAACTGACTTGAAGCATAGTAATATCTTATTTTATGCACCTTCCCTGTCTTTTGCTGGACTGATGAAGCCAGTCACTCACCCTTCTCTGGTTTTTTTTTTTTTCACCCCAAGTATATGGAAGGAGAGTTGCCTTCACTTTTCTAGAAATTTGTCTTCCTCTGACATATTAGGTGGCCTCATTTTGTCCTGTTCTTATTCAGACCTTCCTGTTCTACGGCCTGTGCTGAGGGACTGTCCCTAAGCTACAGGACTGCCACCTGGTCCTTTCTGCCACGCCTTCCCCACTGCCATGCCCAGGAAGGCCTGGTTGCTGTTGCTACGTTATAAATGAGTCGCTTGCATTTTCACAGAGAATGAAGGAAGACATAAGACAGCTCCAGAATCTTTTCACATGATGATTGGGATCAACAAAAAAATGCTACCCTCTAGACTAGACACATCTCATGGAGACAAGCAAAGGTGCTAAGGCTGGGGTGACTGGATGGAATTTGGAACTGCAGATGAAACCAGTTAATTCATCCTTCTTGCCAGATGGGGTCTGTAAGACAGATTTTGATTTCCACAGTTGAGCTGGAAACAAACTGTGCCTTCAAAAAAAAAAAAAAAGTGGTATTTCTAACTTAAGGTTGATTATATGTTAAGTGTACTACTAACTTAAAAAATAGTGCACTCTCAAGGAAGTTTTCTAACATCTAATAATTTGTAACTTGGGGGAGTTGCCTTGTGGATGTCTTTTTTGCATTCTGTAGGAAAGGAAACCTGGATTTAACTGAGGTTGCAAGAAATAAAAGTGTCAGTGAATTTAAATTTCTCTAGCCTCTTTTTGTGAATATGTAATTTTAATTGTACACTACACTAATTTAATAATCTTATACTTTGCCCACATAAGCCTTTTCTACAGAATTTTTAAAGTTAAAATGTTGTTGAGCATCTTTAGCTCTGATGAATGTGATGTCTTGTGTACAAAATGATGAGCTAGGGTCAGTGCATGGTGGCTCACGCCAATAATCTCAGTGGTTTGGGAAGCCGAGGTGGGAGAATCACTTGAGGCCAGGAGTTTAAGACTAGTCTGAACAACGTAGTGAGACCTCATCTCTACAAAAAATTTAAAAAAATACCTGGGCCTCTAGTCATAGCTACTTTGGAGGCTAAGGTGGGAGAATTGCTTAAGCTCAGGAATTTGAGGCTGCAGTGAGCTATGATCATACCACTGCACTCCAGCTTGGGCAACAGAGTGTGACCCTGTCTCTAAAAAATAATAAACGAAATGATGAGCTAAGTTCAAGACCAGCCTGGCCAACATGGTGAAACCCCCTCTCTATTAAAAATATAAAAATTGGCCGGGCGCGGTGGCTCACACCTGTAATCCCAGCACTTTGGGAGGCCGAGGCAGGTGGATCACGAGGTCAAAAGATCGAGACCATCCTGGTCAACATGGTGAAACCCTGTCTCTACTAAAAAAAAAATACAAAAAATTAGCTGGGCATGGTGGTGCGTGCCCGTAATCCCAGCTACTCAGGAGGCTGAGGCAGGAGAATTGCCTGAACCCAGGAGGTGGAGGTTGCGGTGAGCCGAGATTGCGCCATTGCACTCCAGCCTGGGTAACATGAGTGAAACTCTGTCTCAAAAAAATATATATATATAAATTGGCTGGGCGTGGTGGCTCATGCCTGTAATCCCCAAGCACTTTGGAGGCCAAGGAGGGCGGATCACCTGAGGTCGGGAGTTCAAGACCAGCCTGACCAACATGGTGAAACCCCATCTTAAAAAAAAAAAAATAATGTATACATATATATATAAATTAGCCAGGAATAGTGGCATGCGCCTGTTAGTCCCAGCTACTCAGGAGACTAAGGCACGAGAACAACTTGAACCCCAGAGGTGGAGGCTGCAGTGAGCCAAGATTGCACGACTGCACTCCAGCCTGGGCAACAGAGCAAAATTCCATCTCAAAAAAAAAAATTGAGCCAGCCATTAAAAGTGCTCATTGGCTGGGCGCAGTGGCTCACACCTATAATCCCAGCACTTTGGGAGGCCGAGGTGAGTGGATCACAAGGTTAAGA
Source organism: Sapajus apella (assembly GCF_009761245.1). Classification (NCBI taxonomy): domain Eukaryota; kingdom Metazoa; phylum Chordata; class Mammalia; order Primates; family Cebidae; genus Sapajus; species Sapajus apella. Next base: position 335,035 of record NW_022437169.1, on the reverse strand, counting down.
GATCGAGACCGGCCGGGCGCGGTGACTCACGCTGTAATCCCAGCACTTTGGGAGGCCGAGGCGGGTGGATCATGAGGTCAAGAGATCGAGACCATCCTGGTCAACATGGTGAAACCCCGTCTCTACTAAAAATACAAAAAATCAGCTGGGCATGGTGGCGCATGGCTGTAATCCCAGCTACTCAGGAGGCTGAGGCAGGAGAATTGCCTGAACCCAGGAGGCGGAGGTTGCGGTGAGCCGAGATCGCGCCATTGCACTCCAGCCTGGGCAACAAGAGCGAAACTCCATCTCAAAAAAAAAAAAGAAAAGAAAAGAAAAAAGAGATCGAGACCATCCTGGTCAACATGGTGAAACCCCGTCTCTACTAAAAATACAAAAATTAGCCGGGTGTTGTAGCAGGCACCTGTAATCCCAGCTACTCGGGAGGCTGAGGCAGGAGAATTGCTTGAACCCAGGAGGCGGAGGTTTCGGTGAGCCAAGATTGCACCATTGCACTCCAGCCTGAGTAACGAGAGAAACTCCGTCTCAAAAAAAAAAAAAAAAAGTGCTCATTATGTGGGGATGGGATGAGGTCTTTAGTTAGAAGTCTGTTTCAGAAAGCACTTTTCCTCCATGCCTTCAACCCAACTAATGACCATATTCCTTCAAATTTTATGAACCACCATCCATCCTGAAACCTTCTCATCAGTTTTCCAGTCTGTCTCCTACCTCCCCACCTGCTTTGCAGCACTGTCTAGACCAGGGCTCAGCAAATTTCTCTCAAGGGCCAGAAAGTTAGCGTTTTAGGCTTGCAGGCCAAACCGTGTCTGTTGCAACTGCTCAGCTCTGCCATTGTTGCATAAAAGCAGCCAAGGTCTGAGCATGGTGGCTCATGCCTGTAATCCCTGTACATTGGGAGGCTGAGGCAGGTGGATCACCTGAGGTCAGGAGTTCAAGACCAGTCTGACCAACACGGTGAAATTTTTGTCCTAAAAATACAAAACAGCCGGGCATGGTTGTGCATGCCTGTAATCCCAGCTGCTTGGGAGGCTGAGGCTGGAGAATCTCTTGAATCCAGGAGATGGAGGTTGTATTGAGCCAGGATCACGCCATTGCACTCCAGCCTGGGCAACAAGAGTGAAACTCCCATCTCAAAAAAAAAAAAAAAAAGAAAACAGGCCAGGCACAGTGGCCTCCTGTAATCCCAGCACTTTGGGAGGCCGAGGCAGGCAGATCATCTGAGTTCAGGAGTTCAAGACCAGCCTGGCTAACATGGTGAAACCCCGCCTCTACTAAAAAATACAAAAATTACACACACACACAAATACAAAAGTGAACCTGGGTGACTCATGCCTGTAATGCTAGTGCTTTGGGAGGCCGAGGTAGGGGGATCATGGATCACCTACGGTCAGAAGTTTGTGACCAACTTAGCAAACATGGCAAAACCCCCGTCTCTAGTAAAAAATACAAAAATTAGCCGGGCATGGTGGTGGGTGCCTGTAATCCCAGCTACTACAGGGGCTGAGGCAGGAGAATGGCTTGAACCCAGTGGCAGAGATTGCAGTGAGCCAAGATCACTTCACTCCAGCCTGGGCGAAAGAGTGAAACTCCATCTCAAAAAAATAGATAAAATGAAAATAAAAATGGCCGGGCGTGGTGGCTCACGCCTGTAATCCAAGTACTTTGGAGGCCAAGGAGGGCGGATCACCTGAGGTCGGGAGTTCAAGACCAGCCTGACCAACATGGTGAAACCCCATCTTAAAAATAAATAAATAAATAAATAAAAATTTTAAAAATGAAAATAAAAATACAGACTGGGCGCGGTGGTTCCCAGCATTTTGGGAGGCCTAGACAGGTGGTTCACCTGAGGTCAGGTGTTGGAGACCCGTCTGGCCAACATGGTGAAACTCTGTCTCTACTAAAAATACAAAAATTAGTCGGGCGTTGTATCAGGCACCTGTAATCCCAGCTACCCGGGAGGGTGAGGCAGGAGAATTGCTTGAACCCGGAAGGAGGAGGTTGCAGTGACCCGAGGTTGCGCCACTGCATTCCAGCCTGAGCAACAGAGCAAGACTCCAACTCAAAAAAAAAATAAAAAATGAAATACAAAGATTAAGGCCGGGCGCGGTGGCTCAAGCCTGTAATCCCAGCACTTTGGGAGGCCGAGGCGGGTGGATCACGAGGTCAAGAGATCGAGACCATCCTGGTCAGCATGGTGAAACCCCGTCTCTACTAAAAATACAAAAAATTAGCTGGGCATGGTGGCACGGCCTGTAATCCCAGCTACTCAGGAGGCTGAGGCAGGAGAATTGCCTGAACCCAGGAGGCGGAGGTTGCGGTGAGCCGAGATCGCGCCATTGCACTCCAGCCTGGGTAACAGAGTGAAACTCCATCTCAAAAAAAAAAAAAAAAAAAGAAATACAAAGATTAGCCAGCCATGGTAGTGGGCACCTGAAATTCCAGCTAGTTGGGAGGCTGAAGCAGGAGAATCACTTGAACCCAGGAGGCAGAGGTCGAAGTGAGCCAGGATTGTACCATTGCACTCCAGCCTGGGTGACAAAAGCAAAAACTCTGTGTCAAAAAAAAAAAAGAAAAGAAAATTAATATTAAATGTGACCATGGTGAAGTACTTGCATATAACCTATGTACATCCTCCTGTATACTTTTTGTTGTTCGTTTTGTTTTTGAGCCAGAGTCTTGATCTGTCACCCAGGCTGGAGTGCAGTGGCTCAATCTCAGCTCACTGCCACCTCTGCCTCCCGGGGTTCAAGCGATTCTTGTGCCTGAGCCTCCCGAGCCACTGGAACTAGGGGCAGGCACCATCACGCCTAGCTTTTTGTATTTGTAGTAGAGATGGGGTTTCACCATGTTGGCCAGGCTGGTCTCGAACTCCTAACTTCAGGTGATACGCCTGTCTCAGCCTCACAAATTACTGGGATTACAGGCATGAGCCACTGCACCTGGGTATATATATCCGCCTCAGCCTCCTAAGTAACTGAGGTTATAAGCATGTGCCACCACACCCAGCTGATTTTTTTTTTGAAACAGAGTCTCACTCAGTCACCCGGGCTGGAGTGCAGTGGCGTGATCTCGGCTCACCACAACCTCCACCTCCCAGGTTCAAGCCATTCTCCTTCTTCAGCCTCCCAAGTAGCTGGGATTACAGGCATGCACCACCATGTCTGGCTAATTTTTTGTATTTTTAGTAGAGATGGGGTTTCTCCATCCCAGCTGATTTTTCTATTTTTTGTAGAGATGGAGTTGGCCGGGCTGCCCTGAAATTCCTGAGCTCAAGTGATCAGCCCGTCTGGGCCTCCCAAAGTGCTGGGATTATAGGCGTGAACCACTGCGCCCAGTCTAGAAATTTATTTTCTCACAGTTCTAGAGAAACCAAAGTGTTGGTTCCTTCTGAGAGTGGTGAGGGAAAGATCTGTTCTGGGTCTCTCCCTAGCTTGTAAAGGGCAGTCTTCTCCCTGTATCTTCACATCATTTTTTTTTTTTTTTGAGACGGAGTTTCACTCTTGTTGCCGAGGCTGGAGTGCAATGGCACGATCTCGGCTCACCGCAACCTCCGCCTCCTGGGTTCAGGCAATTCTCCTGCCTCACTCAGCCTCCTGAGTAGCTGGGATTACAGGCATGCGCCACCATGCCCAGCTGATTTTTTGTATTTTTAGTAGAGACGGGGTTTCACCATGTTGACCAGGATGGTCTCGATCTCTTGACCACGTGATCCACCCGCCTCAGCCTCCCAAAGTGCTGGGATTACAGGCGTGAGCCACCGCGTCCGGCCCTCTTCACATCATTTTAAGGACACCAGTTATACTGAAATAAGGCCCACCCCAAAGACCTTCCTTTCAGTGATTACCTCTGTTAAGACCCAATCTCCAGGCCGGGTGTGGTGGTTCAAATCTGTAATCACAGCACTTTGGGAGGCTGAGGCGGGTGGATCATGAGGTCAGGAGTTCAAGACTAGCCTGACCAATATGGTGGAGGTGAAATGGTGAATATGGTGAAACCCCATCTGTACTAAAAATACAAAAATTAGCCAGGGGTGGTGGCATGCACCTGTAGTCCCAGCTACTCAGGAGACTGAGGCAGGAAGAATCCCTTGAACCCGGGAAGCGGAGGTTGCAGTGAGTCAAGATCGTACCACTGTATTCTAGCCTGGGCGACAGAGCGAGACTCCACCTCAAAAAAAGAAAGAAAGAAATAGAGTAGTAGAGTTTCTAGGCCTGGAGTCACCAGGCAGCTTAGCACCTGCTTGGCAGTAGGTAGTAGAGGACCCCACCATACAGCTGAAATTCAAGAGCAGGCCTCCAGAACCAGACACTGTGTCTTGCACCTTTAGCCTCCCAGCTACTCGGGAGGCTAAAGCAAGATCACTTGAGGCCAGGAATCTGAGGCCAGCGTGGTAACATAGCAAGACCTGCCTCACAACACCCTTTAGAAAATTAATTTTTTAGGCCGGGCGCGGTGGCTCAAGCCTGTAATCCCAGCACTTTGGGAGGCCGAGGCGGGTGGATCACGAGGTCAAGAGATCGAGACCATCCTGGTCAACATGGTGAAACCCCGTCTCTACTAAAAATACAAAAAATTAGCTGGGCATGGTGGCACGTGCCTGTAATCCCAGCTACTCAGAAGGCTGAGGCAGAAGAATTGCCTGAACCCAGGAGGCGGAGGTTGCGGTGAGCCGAGATCGCGCCATTGCACTCCAGCCTGGGTAACATGAGTGAAACTCCATCTCAAAAAAAAAAAAAAAAAATTAATTTTTTTTTTTTAGAGATGGAGTTTCATTCTTGTCACCCCTGCTGGAGTGCAATGGCACGATAGCTGCTCAGTGCAATTTCCGCCTCCCTAGTAGCTTCAAGCGATTCTCCTGCCTCAGCCTTCCGAGTAGCTAGGATTACAGGGATGCACCACCATGCCCAGCTAATTTTTGTATTATTAGTAGAGACAGGTTTTCACCATGTTGGCCAAGCTGGTCTCGAACTCCTGACCTCAGGTGATCCACCCGCCTCAGCCTCCCAAAGTGCTGGGATTACAGGTGTGAACTACTGTGCTCAGCCAAAAATTAAATTAAAAAAAATCAAGACTCCTGTCCCTGGGCTGGCCAGTAAAGCCAAGAAAGGCAAGTTAGAAGTCAGAGCTCTGGCCTAAGGCGTAGGGCAAAGGTCTGGTTCCTTGACTATGGTCGCAAGGCAGAAGTCTAGGTACCAGACTCAGGGCTCAAATCAGAGAAAAAGTAAAGCTGAGTTGACATTTATCTTTGCATTTAAGTGCTTTAAATATTTCCAAAAGAATGTCCCAAAATTTAGATAGGACTTGACTTTTTTGTTTGTTTTTTGGCGAGACTGATACTTGCTTAGTTTTCCATGCTGGATTGCAGTGGTGTAATCAAAGCTCACTGCATCCTTGACCTCCCAGGCATAAGCAATCCTCCCACCTCAGTCTCCCAAGTAGCTGGGACCACAAGCACATGCCACTGCCACTACGCCCTACTAAATTTTTTTTTTTTTTTTTTTTTTGGAGACAAGGTCTTGCTATGTTGTGCAAGCTGGTCTTGAACTCTTAGGCTCAAACCAGCCTCCCACCTCCACCTTATTGTTTTGTTTTTTTTTTTTTTTGAGACGGAAACTTATTCTGTCACCCAGATTGGAGTGCAGTTTTGCAATCTCACACTGCAACCTCCATCTCCTGGGTTCAAGCAATTCTCCTGCCTCAGCCTCCCGAGTAGCTGGGACTATAGGTGCCCACCAACCATGCCAGGCTAATTTTTGTATTTTATTTTATTTTATTTTATTTTATTTTATTTTTGAGACGGAGTTTCGCTCTTCTTACCCAGGCTGGAGTGCAATGGCGCAATCTCGGCTCACCGCAACCTCCGCCTCCTGGGTTCAGGCAATTCTCCTGCCTCAGCCTCCTGGCTAGCTGGGATTACAGGCACGCACCACCATGCCCAGCTAATTTTTTGTATTTTTTTTAGTAGAGACGGGGTTTCACCATGTTGACCAGGATGGTCTCGATCTCTTGACCTCGTGATCCACCCGCCTCGGCCTCCCAAAGTGCTGGGATTACAGGCTTGAGCCACCGCGCTCGGCCTAATTTTTGTATTTTTAGTGGAGAAGGGGTTTCACCATGTTGGCCAGGCTAGTCTTGAACTCCTGTCCTGTGATCCTCCTGCCTCGGCCTCCCAAAGTGCTGGGATTACAGGCATGAGCTACTGTGCCCAGCCCTACCTCCACCTTTCAAAGTGCTGGGATTACAGGTGTGAGCCACTGCACCCAGCCAGGACTTGACCATAGACTAAAAACAAGAGAGCAAGGCAAGCCATTTATAAACAGGAAAAGAAACTGTTCGCACCACCCCTGACAACACTGAAGGAAGCACAGCATGCACTAAGGTAAGATATAAACCCTGGAGACCAAGAGCACCTCTAGGTCATTTAGATATTAAATCAAAGGCCAGGCGCCATGGCTCATGCATGTAATCCCAGCACTTTGGGAGGCCAAGACCAGTGGATCACAAGGTCAGGAGATTAAGACCATCCTGGCCAATGAAACCCCTGGCCAACATAGTGAAAAGGCCTCTTTTTCTGAAATCCAGCAAGGAGGAGTTTTAGTCCACATGTGTCTGATTACCCAAAAAAATGTTTCCTTCTGCTTGAAGGCAAAACAGTCGTTTTTTCTTTCCTTTTTTTAAAAAATTAGCTGGGTGTGCCTGTAGCCCCAGCTACTGGGGAGGCTGAGGCAGGAGAATTGCTTGAACCTGGGAGGCAGAGGCTGCAGTGAGCTGAGATCTCACCACTGCACTCCGTCCTGGCAATGGAGTGAGACTCCGTGTCAAAAAAAAAAAAAAGAAAGAAAAAGAAATTAAATCAAGGCGGCCGAGTGCAGCGGCTCACACCTATAATCCCAGCACTGTGGGACGCCCAGCCTGGCCAATGTGGTCAAACCCTGTCTCTAATAAAAATACAAAATTTTGGCCGGGCGCGGTGGTTCAAGCCTGTAATCCCAGCACTTTGGGAGGCCGAGGCGGGTGGATCACAAGGTCAAGAGATCGAGACCATCCTGATCAACGTGGTGAAACCCCGTCTCTACTAAAAATACAAAACATTAGCTGGGCATGGTGGCGCATGCCTGTAATCCCAGCTACTGAGGAGGTTGAGGCAGGAGAATTGCCTGAACCCAGGAGGCGGAGGTTGCAGTGAGCCGAGATCGTGCCATTGCACTCCAGCCTGGGTAACAAGAGTGGAACTCGGTCTCAAAAAAAAATGAAAAAAAGAATTACAAAATTTAGCAGGGCATGGGGGCACACGCCTATAATCCCAGCTACTTGGGAGGCTGAGACAGAAGAATTGCTTGAACCCAAGAGGTGGAGGTTGCAGTGAGCCAAGATCACACCACTGCACCCCAGCCTGGGTGACAGAGGAAGACGCCGTCTCAGAAAAAAAAATAAAATAAAATAGATGGGCGCAGTGGCTCATGTCTATAAATCCCAGCACCTTGGGAGGCCAAGGCAGGAAGATCACTTGAGCCCAGGAGTTTGAAACTAGCCTGAGCAATACAGCTTCAGTGTCTCCACATACACACACACAAAAAAAAGAATAAAAATAATTAGCTGGGCATGATGATCAGCACCTCTAGTCTCAGCTACTTGGGAGGCTGAGGCAGGAGGACTGCTTGAGCCCAGGAGGTTGAGGTTGCAGTGAGCTTTTATAATCATGCCACTGCATGCCTGGGTGACAGAGTGAGACCTCATTCCAAGAAAACCAAAATAAACAAACAAAAAACCCAGCATGTTGGCTCATGGCTGTAATTCTAGCACTTTGGGAGGCCGAGGCAGGAGGATCACTTGAGCCCAGGAGTTCAAGACTAGCCTGGGCAACATTGAGAGACCAAGTTCTATTGTGGGTGATTTGGCTGCGTTTTTTTTTTTTTTTTTTTTTAAATGTGGATTTTTTCAAGTTTCCCTTCTCCAAGATAGGCTAATACTGATCATGTCATTCCACCACTTAAAATTTCTGTTGGGGGCCGGACAAGGTGGCTCATACCTGTAATCCCAGCACTTTGGGAGGCCGAGGTGGGTGGATCATTTGAGGTCAGGAGTTGGAGACCAGCTTGGCCAACATGGTGAAATCTCATCTCTACTAAAAATACAAAAATCAGCAGTGCATGGTGGCAGGCACCTGTAATCCCAGCTACTTGGGAGGCTGAGGCAGAGAATTGCTTGAGCCTGGGAGGTGGAGGTTGCAGTGAGCCAAGATCACACCACTGCACTCCAGCCTGGGTGACAGAGTAAGACGCTGTCTCAAAAACAAACAAACAAAACCCCACTTCTGTTGGCCTCTATTATGGTGTTATTTAGGGAAGCCAGATGGCCAGCTTAGGCAGCACATGACACAGTCTCCACTGATGACCCTGAGTGTGGCCCTGGGTTCACAGGACCAGAGGTGGTTAGTGTCTTGCAGATACTAATCAAAATCACAATAAATCTTAAAATCAGAAGACCATTATTACTCACAATAAGAAAGATAACTGACTGGAATGTAAATTTTCTGATGGGAGCCCAGAGCATCGTGCTTGGCACAGAGTAGGCATTTAAGAAGTTTTTGTTGAATAGATGGTAAGGAAGGGAGAGAAGAGGGGGTGGGGAGGGAGCAAGTGAGAGGGAAAAAAGCTCATTCTCCTTCTTTAGGAAGGCTATTTGAGGAGCCAAGTTAAAACCAGATCAAATAGTGCTTATTCCTCCACTAGACTAAGTACCGCCAGACAGGACTATGTCATATTCACCTTTGCATCCCCAAGTCTAGCTCCCGGGAGATGCTTAAGACAGGTGTGCTGAGCTTATTTGTCACTTAAATGTTCATTATCTCAGGATCTTACCAAAGACTTCTTTTCCTGAAATCCAGCAAGGAGGACTTTTAGTCTACATGTGTCTGATTACCCAAAGAAATGTTTCCTTCTGTTTGAAGGCAAAGCCACAGTCATTTTTTTTCTTTTTTTGAGACGGAGTCTTGCTCTGTCACCCAGGCTAGAGTGCAGTGACACGATCGGGTCCCTGCAACTTTTGCCTCCCGGGTTCAACCAATTCTCCTGTCTTAGCCTCCAGAGTACCTGGGACTACAGGTGCACACCACCATGCCTGGCTAATTCGTGTATTTTTAGTAGAGATGGGGTTTCATCATATTGGTCAGGCTGGTCTCAAACTCCTGACCTGAGGGGATCCACCTGCCTCGGCCTACCAAAGTGCTGGGATTACAGGCATGAGCCAGTGCACCCAGCTGAAAGCCATAGTCTCGTATGCTCTGAGTCAAGCACAGGTGGTCCCATTCTTGTTGGTCCTTGCTTTAGGAATGGGCGTGTGCCCTGATGGGATGGGATGTGAAGGGAGAGCTCTCAGGTTTCTGGAGGAAGTGCTCTTTGCTCTTAAAGAGGGACACAAGGGGCCAGGTGCGGTGGCTCACACCTGTAATCCCAGCACTTTGGGAGGCCAAGGCGGGCAGATTACGAGGCCAAGAGATCGAGACCATCCTGACAAACATGGTGAAACCCCGCTCTACTAAAACTACAAAAAATTAGCTGGGCATGGTGGCAGGCACCTGTAATCCCAGCTACTCGGGAGGCTGACGCAGAAGAATCACTTGAACTCAGGAGGTGGAGGTTACAGTGAGCCATGATCGCGCCACTGCACTCCAGCCTGGTGACAGAGCGAGAGTGTCTCAAAAGAAAAAAAAAAAGGGGGGGGAAATAAGGGGAAACAAGGGTTGGCTTTAATGGCTTATACCTGTGACCCCAGCACTTTGAGAGGCCAAGGTGGGAGCATCATTTGAGGCCAGGAATTTGAGACCGACCTGAGCAACATAGTGAGAGACCTCATCTCTGCAAAAAAGAAAAAAGAAAAGAGGACACAAGTCCAGGTGTGGTGCTACATAACTGTGGTCTCAGCTACTTGGGTGGTTGAGGCAGGATGATTACTGGAGCCCAGGAGGTTGAGGCTGCAGTAAATGATCGTGCCACTGCACTCCAATCTGGGCAACATAGTGAGAGCCTGTCTCTAAAAAATGGACACAAGGAAATGACTGTCCTTCTCACACTTGGCACTGGCATAACTGGATGTGAGGCCTGGGATAACCAGCCAGAAGATAAAGCCAAAACCTGAAAGAAATTAGAACCAAGAAACTCACACAGAAGCAAACGGCCTGGACATCCTGCATCTTGAGCTGCCTGCTACAGAGTTCGTGTAATGAAAAATAATAAATGCCCTTGCACCTGGCTCAAATTATTTTGAATAGGATTTCTGATATTGCAGCCAGAGCATGCTAATACAGCTTGTTAGTTAAAATGAGCCTGTAATCCCAGCACTCTGGGAGGCCAAGATGGGTGTATCACCTGAGGTTGGGAGTTCCAGACCAGCCTGACCAACATGTAGAAACCCCGTCTCTACTAAAGATACAAAATTAGCCGGGCGTGGTGGCACATGCCTGTCATCCCAGCTACTCGGGAGGCTGAGGCAGGAGATTCGCTTGAACCCAGGAGGTGGAGGTTGCAGGGAGCTGGGATTGCACCACTGCACTCCAGTCTGGGTGACAGAACAAGACTCCATCTGAAAAAAAAAAAAAAGATGATTAAGACGATTACATCGGGCCAGGTGCAGTGGCTCACATCTGTAATCCCAGCACTTTGGGAGGTTGAAGCGGGTGAATCACCTGAGGTCAGGAGTTCGAAATCAGTCTGGCCAACATGGTAAAACCCCCATCTCTACTAAAAAAAAAAATACAAAAATTAGGCATGATAGCAGGCATCTGTAATCACAGCTACTCAGAAGACTGAGGCAGGAAAATCACTTGAACTTAGGAGGTGGGGGTTGCAGTGACCCAAGATCTCGCCACTGTACTCCAGCCTGGGCAACAGAGTGAGACTATGTCAAAAAAAAAAAAAAAAAAAAAAAAAAAAAAAAAAAGATGATCCCATCATGAATCCATGGTGAGTAAACTTTTGTAAGACCATTGAGTCACTCTGGTGTTGCAAGTATAGACTGATCTGATTGCCTAATTCCAGGAGGGTTAGGCTCTGACCTCAGTCATGACTACTTTCTGCTTTCTGAATAGGATTAGCACCAGAATGGAGTGGGAATAACTTAGGTGACCTGGGAGTTTAAACAAAAACAAAATCTTCAATTTTTTTTAAGACTAGTCAAAATCTTCAATTTTAGAAGAAAAGCTGTCCCAGGAAACTGTTCCATGATGGGTAGGAGATAAAAATGTGGAAACAGAGACCTGAGTGGGAAAAATTATGTTTATGATTTTATACTAGCTCTTGAGGTTTTCGTCTTGTGTTAGGAAAAGTGGATTTAGGATTAAGGTCTTCAGTCCATACACTGTCTACAGCATTAAAAGATTTTACCCTATCAGATTGGCTGTGGTCACAGCTTCTTGGGAGACTGAGGTAGGAGGATCACTTGAGCCTGGGAGTTGGAGGTTGCAGTGAGCCGAGATCAAGCCACTGCACTCCTGCCTGGGTGACAGAGTGAGACCCCCATTTCAATTAACAAAAAAAGAGTTAAGTGAAGATCAATTATGAACTACTTCCTCCTTCAAATAGAGATGATGATAACAGGTATTGATGCGATACTCTTAGTAAGCACGGACTCTTGGTTGTTTTTAGTCAAAGATTTCTAGTTCTGGCTCTATTACTGAATGACCATCTGGCCACCCATTATGGTACATAGGTTATATAACATGAATGCTATGCTTATTGACTGAAAGGCATTTTAGAATGCGACACACTGTTGCTATTACATAAAAGGTAGTCTCAGCTATAGGATGAATTCTCACTTGGTCAGTCACTGTGGTCCTACTGATCATGGAGAGAAAAGATGTTTCTCTCAGAAAATCTAAACTGAGTAGGAAGGCCCCAGGAGGTGCAATCCTGGTTGCACATTAGAATTGGCTAGAAGTTTAAAAAACTGCTGATGATAGCCCTTGAACATATGAAAACATGCTTAACCTCACTCCTAATAAGATAAATGGAAAATAAAACTACTCTGAACATTTTTTTCACCTAACAGATTGGCAAGAATCTAAAAGTTGGACATTCAATTTTATTCATATCCAGTTCTCCTCTCCTTCTGAGAATATGGACTATAGTTTCCTGCTCCCCTTGAATTTAGGCTTAGCATATGACTCATTCTGGCCCATAAGATGTGAGAGATATTAACATATTTTCCTCTGGGCTGAAGGATTTAACAGCTGGTGCTATTAAACTGTGGGGATGCTCCAGTTCTGTTCCCCTATTCGACTACTGGGGGAGAAGGTAGTGTTCCATTTGGTGTAGCCTCAGGGTGGTGGACCTCCACCAGCCTGGATCTGAGCCTCTGCATAGAGGAACATCGCCCTGTGTCAGAAATAAACCTTTCTTGTGTTAAGCCACTGCTGCATATGCTCAGCCCATTCTGATACACACTGTTGAAGGTATAAGTAAACAGATATTCTCCTATATTGCTGCAATGGTCAAAATTCTGTAAGCTTTATAGAGGGCAATTTGATCATAGCTATAGATGCACATTTATTGTTTAATCTATCATTTAATTCCACTTTTGGGAACTCATCCTACAGAAATACCTGCATATGTATGGAATAATATATGTACAAAGTTATACATTATGGCATTGTTTGTAACAAGTTTGGAAATAAATATCTAAGTATGGAGACTGGTTAAATAAACTATTGCATATCTTCACAGTGGAACAGTATGCAAATATAAAAACAAGCAATAAGGAAACTATCTAAATGCTGATGTGGAAATCATTCCAGGATATACTGTTAGATTTTCAAAAAGCAAGAAGCAGAAAAGTGGATATGTGTCAGAAAGGGGGAAAATAAAAGTATTCTTACTTACATAAACATTTGTGTGATATGCAAGAGACGACTGAAAGTGGTTAACTACAGGGTCTTCTAAGTTGGATGGGATAGGGGCAGGACTTCTCAGTAAATACCATTTGTGTCATTTTATATTTGAACCATACTAATGCATTACTTTTTTTTTTTTTTTTTGAGACGGAGTTTCACTCATGTTACCCAGGCTGGAGTGCAATGGCGCGATCTCAGCTCACCGCAATCTCCGCCTCCCGGGTTCAGGCAATTCTCCTGCCTCAGCCTCCTGAGTAGCTGGGATTACAGGCACACGCCACCATGCCCAGTTAATGTTTTGTATTTTTAGTAGAGACAGGGTTTCACCATGTTGACCAGGATGGTCTCGATCTCTTGACCTCGTGATCCACCCGCCTCGGCCTCCCAAAGTGCTGGGATTACAGGCTTGAGCCACCGCGCCCGGCACTTTTTGTTGTTTTTAATGCTATGCAGGTGATCAAATGTTCAGCCAACATTGAGAATCAGTATTTTAAGCTTCAGTCTCAGACGAAACAGATCAGAGAGTCAGTTTTTGTGTTGTGAGTGCGGGTAGTATTTGGCCTTTGCTCTGTGTTCTAGAACCTAACTCTGATGGCTCAAGTCACCCTTCTGGTTAAAATACTGTAACTAGATGAGGGAACTCCATCTGGCACAGATGTTGACAGTGTTGTGGGATGTGCCCACGATAATGTACCAGGCTATCTGGAAATGAATACTATGAACTAGAGAATTGGGCCAGACACAGAGATGAAGTAAGATGTAAACCAATATTGAATTTATAGGGTTGTGTGGTTATAACCAGGGGCCTTTTTTAGGGGAAGACATCTAGTAGAAGTTGTGGTAGTGATCCTAAAAAAGTCCTGGATCACACTGGGAGCAACACAAAAGGCACACATTCAGTACAGAAGATTTTTTACCTAAAGTTGGCAAACAACAGCCCATGGGCCAAATCTTTCCCATCAACTCTATCTGTATGGCTTGTGGGCAAAGAGTGTTTGTGTGTGCATGTGTGCGTGCGTGCGTGTGTGTGTGAGAGAGATGGAATTTCACTCTTGTTGCCCAGGCTGGAGTGCAATAGCACAATCTCAGCTCACCATAACCTCCATCTCCGGGGTGCAAGTGATTCTCCTGCCTCAGTCTCCTGAGTAGCTGGAATCACAGGCATGCGCCATCCACACCCAGCTAATTTTGTATTTTTAGTAGAGACAGGGTTTCTCCATGTTGGTCAGGCTGGTATTAAACTCCCGATCTCAGATGATCCACCCACCTTGGCCTCCCAAAGTGCTAGGATTACAAGCGTAAGCCACCGTGCCTGGCCAAGAGTGGTTTTTACACCTTAAAATGCTTGGGGAAAAAAATCAAAAGAAGAATATCTCATGATACATGAAGATTAGGTGAAATTCAAATTTCAGGGCCCATAAATATTTACCGGAATAAAGCTATACCTAAATCTATTGGGACAGAGTCACATAGTATGTGGTGGCTTTCCCACTACAATGGCAGAGTTGAGTAGTTATGGCAGAGACGCACCTGGCACTCTCATCCCTTTGTGCTGCTGCTCAGTGCACTGCAAGTTGGAATGCTGCAATTATAACTCAACAGTATTTCCAAAGTCACATGTTGTTTCTATACCACATAATTTATTTTATTTACTTCTTTATTTTTTGAGACGGAGTCTTGCTCTGTCACCAGGATTGAGTGCAATGGTGTGATTGTGGCTCACGGCAACCTCCGCATCACGGAGTTGTGATTCTCCTGCCTCAGACTCCTGAGTAGCTGGGAATACAGGCATGCATCACCATGTCCAGCTAAGTTTTGTATTTTTACCATGTTGGCCAGGATGGTCTCAATCTCTTGACCTCATGCTCTGCCCACCTCAGCCTAGGCACTGTGGCCAGCCACCACAGCATTTATTTATTTGTTTAGACACGGAGTTTCGCTCTTGTTGCCCAGGCTGGAGTGCAATGGTGTGATCCTGGCTCATTGCAACCTCTGTGTTCTGAGTTAAAGCGATTCTCCTGCCTCAGCCTCCCATGTAGCTGGGATTACAGGCATGTGCCATCAGGCCCGGCTACTTTTGTATTTTTAGTAGAGACAGAGTTTCTCCACGTTGGTCATGCTGGTCTCAAACTCCTGACCTCAGGTGATCCACCTGCCTCGGCCTACCAAAGTGTTGAGATTATAGGCGTGAGCCACTGCACCAGGCCTCACAGCATTTATTTTTTAAATTTTTTTTTTTTTTTTTTGAGACAAAATCTCACTCTGTCTCCCAGGCTTGAGTGCAGGGGTGTGATCTTGGCTCACTGCAACCTCCACCTCTTGGGTTTAAGTGATTCTTCTGACTCAGTCTCCTCAGTAGCTAGGATTACAGGTAGGCACCACCACCCCTAGCTAATTTTTGTATTTTTAGTAGAGATGGGGTTTTAGCATGTTGGCCAGGCTGGTCTTGAATTACTGACTGTGGGAAGTAGTAAAGTTCCTCTTTAAAGTTTTCTTTCTTGTTAATAAATAAATCGTAAGTGTGCTAATAAATCTTTGTTAAGCCCTCTCCTATGTAGCTGTTAAACATGCCATGCTTACAGGCTTGTAGTACATTCTATGTCCTTGTACTTTAACCAAGATATCTGTGCTGGATGTGCTCCCAGGCATATTCCAGCTCTCCATTGCTTTTACCTGTTTAGAAAAGTTTTAAGTTGTTAGCCAATTGGGTTTTAGTTTAGATTGTAAGGTCTGGCTCCAGCCAATGGAGATCAGACACAGCAGTAAGGACAAACTCAAATGTGTTAAGAAGTAAATCTGTCTGTTTTCCTTTGTTCATTGTGCTCTCATGGCAAGATGGCTAGTGAGACTACCCTTTCTGCAGTCCAGGAAGTAAAAATTGTGTTGCTGAAAGATCCTTTGTCTCAGTACCAATTTTTCTTTGTGTCATCAAGCATCTATTTCCAACACTGACCTCAAGTGATCTGCCCACCTTGGCCTACCAAAGTGCTGGAATTACAGGTGTGAGCCACCGTGCCCCGCCAAACAAAGCATTTAAAAAAATTGCCAGGCCGGGCGCAGTGGCTCAAGCCTGTAATCCCAGCACTTTGGGAGGCCGAGGCGGGTGGATCACGAGGTCAAGAGATCGAGACCATCCTGGTCAACATGGTGAAACCCCGTCTCTACTAAAAATACAAAAACATTAGCTGGGCATGGTGGTGCGTGCCTGTAATCCCAGCTACTCAGGAGGCTGGGGCAGGAGAATTGCCTGAACCTGGGAGGCGGAGGTTGCGGTGAGCCGAGATCGTGCCATTGCACTCCAGACTGGGTAATAAGAGCGAAACTCCGTCTCAAAAAAAAAAAAAAAAAAAAAAAAAAATTGCCAGTGCACATTCTTGTATCAAAAGAAGAAAAGTAGGCTGAGCATGGTGGCTCAGGCCTGTAATCCCAGCACTTTGGGAGGCCAAGGCAGGCAAATCACCTGAGGTCGGGAGTTCGAGACCAGCCTGACCAACATAGAGAAACCCTGTCTCTACTAAAAATACAAAATTAGCCAGGCGTGGTAGCACATGCCTATAATCCCAGCTACTCGGGAGGCTGAGGCAGGAGAATTGCTTGAACCCAGGAGGCAGAGGTCACAGTGAGCCAAGATCACACCATTGCACTCCAGCCTGGGCAACAAGAGCAAAACTCCATCTCAAAAAAAAAAAAAAAGAAAGAAAAAAGGATACAATTGCAAAGCATTGTGTTTATTATGCAGTGACACTATATCTGTGCTAAAAGAATAAAATGTATGTTAACTCAGACTAAGCAGTCATCACAGTATTACCAATTTATAGGAAAGCAACAGTTGGAAAAATTGCAAAATTTTGGCTGGGTGCTGTGGCTCATGCCTGTAATCCCAACACTTTGGGAGGCTGAGGCAGGAGAATTGCTTGAGCCCATGAATTTGAGACCATCCTGAGTAACACAGCAAGGCCTCATCTCCACAAAAAAAAAAAAAAAAAAAAAAAAAAAAATTGGCTGCGAGTATTGAGAAACATTAAGTTTACTTTTGAAAAACAGTAAGTTGGGCCAGGCGCGGTAGCTCAAGCCTGTAATCCCAGCACTTTGGGAGGCCGAGGCAGGTGGATCACGAGGTCAAGAGATCGAGACCATCCTGGTCAACATGGTGAAACCCCGTCTCTACTAAAAATACAAAACATTAGCTGGGCATGGTGGCATGTGCCTGTAATCCCAGCTACTCAGGAGGCTGAGGCAGGAGAATTTCCTGAACCCAGGAGGCGGAGGTTGCGGTGAGCCGAGATCACGCCATTGCACTCCAGCCTGGGTAACAAGAGCGAAACTCCGTCTCAAAAAAAAAAAAAAAGAAAAAAGAAAAACAGTAAGTTTACCCTGCCCCTGTGGCTCCCTTGTGGAGAATACCTTTTAGTTTGCAATTAGTGGTAAGCAGGTAACAGCTACCTACTTGGAATATTTCTGAGTTATGAGTAAATACAGAACACTTGCTGATTAACAATAATCACCTGTTAAGAGAGAATAAATACATGGATCAGAATCTCCTCAGGGTCTTCAACCTGGAATGCTGTCAGACCCTGAGGCTCTCAGCTCGGTAGACTGATGATAGACCCACTTTGCTGTTCTATCTGGGTGTCTGCCTCTCATTTGCCTTCAGTGCCACTTGGGTGGGGGTCTCCTGGCTAAGCTGGTACTTGGTACGGGAGTGGTGGCGTATGCCTGTGGTCCCAGCTGCTTGAGAAGCTGAGGTGGGAGGAATGCCTGAGTCCAGGAGGTTGTGGCTGCAGTGAGCTGTGATCATGCCACTGCACTCCAGACTGGGCAACAGAGTAAGACTCTGTCTCATAAATAAACAAACAAATAAATAAAAGACTTGACCTCAGATCAGAGGTGATGATCTGCTGAATTTAAGCATTAGTCAGTGGAGAGAAAGAAACTATCCAGGATTCCCTCAGTAATGGCCAGTGAACAAAGAAGAGCCCAGCATCACATCCCTGCCTTGCAGAGTTTTTACATGTGTGTCTGTGTGTGTGTGGGCATTACATATATATATATATGTATTTTCTTTTAGAGATAGGGTCTCACTCTGTCGCCCAGACTGGAGTGCAGTGGCGTGATCTCAGCTCATTGCAACCTCCGCCTCCCAGGCTCAAGAAATTCTCCTGCCTCAGCCTCCCAAGTAACTGGGATTACAGGTGGCATCACCATGCCCAGCTAATTTTTATATTTTTAGTAGAGACAGGTTTCACCATGTTGGCCATGCTGGTCTTGAACTCCTGACCTCAAATTATCCACCTGGCTCGTCCTCCCAAAGTGCTGGTATTACAGGCACGAGCCACCACACCTGGCCATATGTATTCTTTTTAAGTTGAGAAAACAATAATTCAGTACAACCCAAAGTGAAATCTGCTAAGATGTGTAACAAGTGATGGTGGTAATCATGTATGAAGCAGACAAAGGCTTAGTTGAGCAAATTTATAAAGCTCTAGAAAATATAAGGTGTTTACAGCCTATGGTTATTTATTACATTATTCATCTGAAACTAATCCATGAAAAAAAATATGTATATATACACACATATACTTTTCAAGACAGAGTCTCACTGTTGCCCAGACTGGCAGGCAGTGGCGTAATCTCAGTTCACTGCAACCTCTGTCTCCCAGGTTCAAGTGATTCTCCTGCCTAAGCCTCCCGAGTAGCTGGGAGATTATAGGCTCTGGCCACCCCATGTCCAGCTAATTTTTGTATTTTTAGTAGAGACTGGGGTTTCACCACGCTGGTCTCAAACTCCTGACCTCAGGTGATCTGCCTGCCTTGGCCTCCCAAAATGCTGGGATTACAGGTGTGAGCCACCAAGCCTGGCCTCCCAAAATATTTCAATCTACCATGTGGTATTTATTGAACTAGAAGTGTTAACAGTGAACCTCATTTGCTCTCATGTTTAACCATCACAAAACATAAATTTTTGTCGGAAACAGAAGCTAAATATCCTGACTTGTCCTACCATACATTATTTCAATGACTTAGCAGTGATTAGATTTTATTAATTTTTTTTAAGCTCTGGGCCAAGACTGAAATTTTTCAAAACAGATAAAAGTCATTCTAGGCCGGGCGTGGTGGCTCACACCTGTAATCTAAGCACTTTGGAGGCCAAGGCGGGGTGGGCAGATCACCTGAGATCGGGAGTTTAAGGCCAGCCTGACCAACATGGTGAAACCCCATCTTAAAAAAAAAAAAAAAAAAAAAAAGTCATTCTAGGCTGGGTAAAGTGGCTCATGCCTGTAATCCCAGCACTTTGGGAAGCCAAGGCAGGCGGATCACTTGAGGTTAGGAGTTCGAGACCAGCCTGGCCAACATGATGAAACCCATCTCTAGTAAAAGTACAAAATTAGCCAGGCGTGATGGTACATGCCGGTAATCCCAGCTACTTGGGAGGTTGAGGCAGGGAATCACTTGAACCTGGGAGGCAGACGTTGCAGTGAGCTGAGATCATGCATGCCACTGCACTCCAGCTTGGGCAAAAAAAAAAAAAAAAAAAAAAAAAGAAACTCAGTCTCAAAAAAACTCATTTAAAACCATTTTTACTGAATAATTAACAGCTTTGGAGATTAGCTTTTACAATGGACTTGATAATGCTTCTTAATGAATTAAGCCTAAAATTATAGGACAAAAAAGTGCTTGTACACAAAATATATACTGTAGCAAAGTCACTGATAACTAACATTGTTTTAAATCACAAGTAATGTTAAGGTCAGGCGTGGCGGCTCACACCTGTAACCCCAGTACTTTGAGAGGCCGAGGTAGGTGGATCACTTGAGGCCAGGATTTCAAGACCAGCCTGGACAACATGGCAAAACCCTGTCTCTACCAAAAAATACACAGATTAGCTGGGTGCAGTGGTGTGTGCATGTAATCCCAGATACCTGGGAGGCAGAGACATAAGAATTGCATGAGTCTGGGAGGTAAAGGTTGCAGTGAGCTGAGATCATGCCATTGCACTCCAGTCTGGGCAACAGAGCAGAGCAAGACTTCGCCTCAAAAAAACAAAACAAAACAAAACAAAAAAACACGAGAAAAAGAATACAAGTAACGTTAAGCTGCTTTGTTTTGTTTTGAGATAGGTGTTGCTCTGCCACCCAGGCCAGAGTGCGGTGGCAGAATCATAGTTCACTGCAGCATTGAACTCCTGGGCTCAAGCAATCCTCCCACCTCATCCTCCCAAGTAGCTATGGTCACAGGCACATACAACCATGCTAGACTAATTCTTAAATTTGTGGGGTTTGTTTTGTTGTTGAGACCAAGTCTCACTCTGTCACCCAGACTGGAGTGCAGTGGCACAATCTTGGCTCATCGCAACGTCTGCCTCCCAGGTTCAAGTGATTTTTGTGCCTCAGCCTCTCGAGTGGCTGGGATCACAGGCATGTGCCACCATGCCTGGATAATTTTTGTATTTTTAGTAGAGACAGAGTTTCACCATGTTGGTCAGGCTATTATTGAACTCCTGACCTCAAGTGATCCACCTCCCTTGGCCTCTCAACGTGCTGGGATTACAGGCATTAGCCATCATGCCCGAACAATTTTTAATATTTTTTGTTAAGACAGGATCTTGTTATGCTGCTCAAGTTGGTCTTGGACCCCTGGCTCAAATGATCCTCCTTCCTTGGACTCTCAAAGTACTCGGAGTACAAGCATGAGCCACTGTACCCAATCTTAACTGCTTTAAATACTTCTTGTGCTGTCAAAAGGTAAAACAGGACACACGATCTCCATTCCTACACAAATTTGCAGCAGAGACATATTCTCAGCTCGAACTACACTTGCGGAGGCAATTTTTAGATCTTGATGCCAAGTGCAATGGAATTTCCCATGTTTCAAAACCCATTTGATTGCATGATTGAATAGCTTCTACCTAACCTTCAATTGAAGGTGATTACTCTGCAATAACAGGCAAATACCAAGAGAAGAATCTAACGGAATTCTATAAATGCCTTCCAACAATGAATATACTCAACTAAAATCATATGCTCATGGACTGGAATCAGTATTGCCAGCTGCCAATTTCATCTAGGTGAGAGACATTTTCCTTTAAGTTTGTTTTTTTACTCATCACTATACACATAAGGAAAAGACATTTTCGGCTGTGCGCGGTGGCTCACTTTGGGAGGCCGAGGTGGGTGAATCACCTGAGGTCAGGAGTTCGAGACCAGCCTGGCCAACATGGTAAAACCCCATCTGGCTGGGCGTGGTGGCTCATGCCTGTAATCCAAGCACTTTGGAGGCCAAGGTGGGCGGATCACCTGAGGTCGGGAGTTCAAGACCAGCCTGACTAACATGGTGAAATCCTGTCTTAAAAAACAAAAACAAAAAAAACCAATCTCAAAAAAAAAGAAAAATATAAATTTTATCATAGGAAAAAAAAAAAGAGAAGGAAAAGACATTTTCAAAGATGAAGTATGTAAAATTTCATTATAGATCAGCATTAATAGCTCAGCATTTAGGGGCAGACACAGTGTCTCATGCCTGTAATCCCAGCATTCTGGAAGGCCAAGGTGGGCAGACTGCTTGAGTCCAGGAGTTTGTGACAGCCTGGGCAGCATAGTAAGACCCTGTCTCTACAAAAAATTTAAAAATTAGCCCGGCATGGTGGCGCACATTTGTGGTCCTAGTTACTTGGGAGACTGAGGTGGGAGGATTGCTTGGGCACAGGAGATTGAGGCTGCCATTGCCATTTCACACCAGCCTGGGTGACAGAGCCAAATCCTGTCTCAAAAACAAACAAACAAACAAAAACAACCATTTTTCTTTTGCTCTCCCTTTACACTGTTGAATGAGAAACACCTGAGCCCAGAAGGGCATGGCTACCGTGAGCCAAGATCTTACAACTGCACTCCAGGGCAACCAGAGACAGGCCCTGTCTCAAAAAAATTAAAAAAAAGTTCAGCGTTAAATAGTGCACACTAACTTTGAACCCCAATTAAGCAGAAGGCCAGTGCTTTCTATGGGAGTCAACAGTTTCCAGGTATGGCAGCTTGGCCTAGTTCAGGGATATCACCTTATGAAGGAAGTGATTATTAAATTGATATTATAATGAGAACATGAACATTATTATTATTATTTTTTGAGATGCAGTTTCATTCTTGTTGCCCAGGCTGGAGTACACTGGCACAATCTCGGCTCCCTGCAACCTCTGCCTCCCAGGTTCAAGTGATTCTCCTGCCTCAGCCTCCCAGGTAGCTGGGAATATAGGCATCCACCACCATGCCCAGGAAAATTTTGTATTTTTAATAAGAACAGTATTTCACCACATTGGCCAGGCTGGTCTTGAACTTCTGACCTCAGATGATCCACCCACTTTGGCCCCCCAAAATGCTGGGATTACAGGCATGAGCCACCGCACCCAGCCCAACATTCTTCTTCTTGAGACAGGGTCTGGCTCTGTCACCCAGGTGGGATTGCAGTGCCGCCATCTTGGCTCACAGCAACCTCCACCTGCCAGACCCAAGCCATCCGCCCACCTCAGCCTCCTGAGTAGCTGGTACTACAGATGCATGCCACCATACCCAGATAATCTTTGTATTTTTGGTGGACACAGGGTTTTACCATGTTGCCCAGACTAGTCTTGGACTCCTGAGCTCAAGCAATCCACCCTCCTTGCCCTCTCAAGGTGCTCGGATTATAGGAGTGAGCCACCACACCTGGCCATGAACATTATTTTCTTTTTTTTTTTTTTTCTTGGGATGGCGTCTTGCTATGTCTCCCAGGTTGGAGTGCAGTGGTATGATCTCAGCTCACTGCAACCTCCGCCTCCCAGATTCAAGTGATTCTTTGGTCTCAGCCTCCTGAGTAACTGGGATTACGGGTGTGTGTTACCATGCCCAGATAATTTTTGTTATTTTCAGTAGAGATGGGGTTTCGCCATGTTGGCCAGGCTGGTCTCAAACTCCTGACCTCAGGTGATCCACCTACCTTGGCCTCCCAAAGTGCTGGGATTACAGGCATGAGCCACTGTGCCTGACCATGAACATTATTTTCTAAGTATTATAGTAGCAAAGTAGTAGAAGAAAAAAAAAAGAAAATCATCAATGAGCTTTTTTCTTTTAGGGAAATAAATTTAGAAATATATGTAAAACATGGAATAGTGGCTGAGAACTAACAAGAGAAAATTTCTTGCATAGGAGGCAAAGAACTCAATTAATTAGCTTAGTAAATGCTGTACAAATGGAAGAGATTAACCAATCCTTAAGCAGAGAGCATCTAAGGTCTTCTGATATTATCAAGTCACTACAGTAAATACATCATGTAATTGGGTATCTATATTTTCACACCTCTTCTACCCTTAGCATCATTGCTGGAAAAGAGGAGGGCAGGAAGATGGGACAAAGGCTTGTTCTGGTGCCTTCAGTAAGGTAGCAATCTAGGGAGACTGCCAGGCCCTGACCATCACCCAAGGGGCTGAGCTGCCCAGACAGGAAGAACAAAGAGCCAATAGCAGGTCCCAAAGTTGTGGGCTCTGTGCAGTTTCAGGGCTAGTAAGTAAAGGATCCAGACAAGTTACACGAAAAGATTCATCATTTTGAGTCTAGATTGTAATTAAATTTTTTTTTTTAAGAGACGGAGTCTCGTTCTGTTACCCAGGCTGGGGTGCAGTGTTGCAATCTTGGCTTACTGCAACCTCCACATCCCAGGTTCTGGCAATTCCCTGCTTCAGCCTCCTGACTAGCTGAGACTAGAGGCACAGCCACTATGCCTGGCTAAGTTTTTGTACTTTAGTAGAGATGGGGTTTCACCATGTGGCCCAGGCTGGTCTCGAACTCCTGAACTCAGGCAATCCACCCGCCTTAGCCTCCCAAAGTGCTAGGATTATAGGCATAAGCCACTGCACTCTGTCAATTATCTTTTCTTTTTTTTTTTTTTCCTGAGATGGCATTTTGCTCTTGTTGCACAGGCTGGAGTGCAATGGCACGATCTCAGCTCACCACAACTTCTGCCTCCTGGGTTCAAGCAATTCTTCTGTGTTAGCCTCCTGAGTAACTGGGACTACAGGCGCATGCCATCACACCTGGCTAATTTGTTGTATTTTTAGTAGAGACGAGGTTTCACTGTGTTAGCCAGGATGATCTTGATCTCCTGACCTTGTGATCTGACCGCCTTGGCCTCCCAAAGTGCTGGGATTATAGGCGTGAGCCACTGCGCCCGGCCTATCTTTTCTTTTTGAGAGACACAGTCTCACTGTGTCACCCAGGCTGGAATACAGTGGCGTGATCTGGGCCCACTGTAGTTCAACCTCCTAGGCTCAAGCACTCCTATCTCAGACTTCCAAAATGTTGTGTTTACAGGCATGAACCACCATACCCGACAATTGTAATTATTATTATTATTTTTTGATATGAAGTCTTACTCTGTTACCCAGGCTGAAGTGCAGTGGTGTGATCTCGGTTCACTGCAACCTCCGCCTCCTAGGCTCAAGCAATTCTCCTACCTTAGATTCCCTAGTATCTGGGACTACAGGCATGTGCTACCATGCCTGGTCTTTAGTACAGACGGGGTTTCACCATGTTGGCTAGGCTGGTGTTGAACTCCTGACCTAGCTGATCTGCCCACCTTGGCCTCCCAAAGTGCTGGGATTACAGGCATGAGCCACTGCATCTGGCCTGGTGATTGTAATTATTTTAGAAGACAACAGTTTAAGTATAATACCACCTAGAAACCCTAGGAGTATGCAAGTTAAGGAAGAATCACAAATCTGTATGTTACAGCTTTTTAAATGCTTTCCTTGTTTCTCTACTCATTTCCGTTTTGTTATCTCAGCATTTTGGAACTTTTTTTGAAATGTTTTTTTGACACAGTCTCCTTCCTTTGCCTAGACTGAGGTGCAGTGGCATGATCAAGGCTTACTGCAGCCTCAAACTCCTGGGCTCATGTGATCCTCCCACCTCAGTCTCCTGTGTAACTGGGACGTGAACACCTGGGGTCAAGTGATTCACCTACCTTGGCTTCCCAAAGTGCTAGGATTAAGGCGTGAGCCACCATGCCCAGCCTGGAAGGTTTCTTTTATGCTTGCCTCAACTGTGCTAAGGAAAAATAAAGGAAAGGATCTTTTACAAAAATTTTATTATGACAAATTCCAAATATATATATATGAACAATACAATAGGCCAGGAGCAGTGGCTCATGCCTGTAATCCCAGCACTTTGGGAGGCCGAGACGGGCATCCTGGCCAACATGGTGAAATACCATCTCTACTAAAAATACAAAAATCAGCTGGGCGTGGTGATGTGTGCCTGTAATCTCAGCTACTTGGGAGGCTGAGGCAGAAGAATCATTTGAACCTGGGAGGAGGAGGTTGCAGTAAGCCGAGACTGCACCACTGCACTCCAGTCTGGGCAACAAGAGCGAGACTCCATCTAAAAAAAAAAAAGTGTTATAGAATAATATAATTAACCCTACCTTCACATTATGTCACCTGGTTTAAACAATTATCAACAACACATGGCCATTCTTGTTTCACTTTTACCTAACCCACACCTTATTCCCCTCTGGAGTATTTAGAAGCAAAATGAGAAATATTTTGGTTATTTGTTTTTTTTTTTTTTGAGACGAAGTCTTGTTCTGTCGCCCAGGCTGGAGTGCAGTGGCACAATCTGGGCTCACTACAACCTCCACTCCCAGGTTCAAGCAATTCTCCTATCTCAGCCTCCTGAGTAACTGGTATTATAGGCGAGCGCCACCATGCCTGGCTAATTTTGGTATTTTTAGTAGAGATGGGGTTTCACTATGTTGGCCAGGCTGGTTTTAACTCCTGACCTCAAGTGATCCGCCTGCCTTGGCCTCCCAAAGTCTGGGATTACAGGTGTGAGCCACTGTGCCAGGCCCATTTTGGTTCATTTTTTAAAAATTCACTTATTTATTTTTAAAAGATAGGGCCTGGCTGGGCGTGGTGACTCACACCTGTAATCCTAGCACTTTGGGAGGCCGAGGTGGGTGGATCGCCTAAGGTCAGGAGTTCAAGACCAGGCTGGCCATCATGGTGAAACCCCATAAAAAAAAAAAAAAAAAGATAGGGCCTGGCTCTCTCAAACAGGCTGCAGTGCAGTGGTGCAATCATTGCTCATAGTGGCCTCAAACTTACGGTCTCAAGGGATTCTCTTAGCTTAGTTAGGACTATAAGTGCATGCCACCGTGCCTGGCTAATTTTTGGTCCATCCTTCAAAGAAATTTTTTTTTTTGAGAGGGAGTCTCACTCTGTTGCCCAGGCTGGAATGCAGTGGCACAATTCTGGCTAACTGCAACCTCCACCTCCTGGGTTTAAGCGATTCTTCTGCCTCAGCCTCCCAAGTAACTGGGACTACAGGCACACGCCACCATGCCTGACTAATTTTTTCTATTTTTAGTGGAGATGGGGTTTCACCATATTGCCCAGGCTGTTCTCGAACTCCTGACCTCATGATCCGCCTGCCTTGGCCTCCCAAAGTGCTGGGATTACAGGCATGAGCTACCGTGCCCAGCCTATTTTGAAATGAAGTTTTGCTCTTGTTGCTCAGGCTGGAGTGCAAGGGCGCCATCTTGGCTTACCACAACCTCAAACTCCCTGGTTCAAGTGATTCTCCTGCTTCAGCCTCCCGAGTAGCTGGGATTACAGGCATGTGCCACCACGCCCAGTTAATTTTGTATTTTTAGTAGAGATGGGGTTTCTCCATGTTGGTTAAGCTGGTCTTGAACTCCCAACCTCAGGTGATCCACCTGCCTCAGCCAATCCACCTGCCTCAGCCTCCCAAAGTGTTGGGATTACAGGCGTGAGCCACTACGCCCAGCCCTTAAAAGGAATATGGAAGCCTGGAACTTTGGCAGCAGAATGGTGGTGGTATCTGAAATCCAGGCTGCGGGATGAAGCCAACCACTTTATCTTTGAATTGATATTCCTTTCTGGCACTATAATATACTTTGGAGGGCCTCAGTTTCCCTATGCAAAATGATGAAAATGGACTAAATCACAGGTAGTCCTCTCAAGTGAAATAGGGGATTCTGACTTCCTATCAACAGAATTTGCCTAAGAGTGCCAGAATTGCCTCTTGCAAATTATAAAACTTGAAGTAAGTCATTTAGTTTCTGGATCAAAAGGTGAACTTCATCAGACTTTGTTTGAATTTAAGTAAAACAATGAATTATACATACTTTGGTGAACTGGAAAGTACTATATAAATTAGGCATTATTGAGTTCCTCAGTTAAGCAAAAGATAACTCAGATTTTGAGCCTGTAAATTAGGACAAGTGTTGCTATTGATAGAAAAGAGGAAATTGAAAGACAAAGTTTAATTCAAATGGAAGACTATAAGAGAGGGAGATATGGAGCTAATAAACCTTAGTTTGAAATATCTATTTTAGTTCTGTGATACAGAATCAAGGAAAAAAGAAAAACCAAAATATATATATTTAGGCCAGGTGCAGTGATTCATACCTGTAATCCCAGCACTTTGGGAGGCTGAGGTAGGTGGATCACCTGAGGTCAGGAGTTCGAGATCAGCCTTGTCAACATGGCAAAATCCCGTCTCTACTAAAATTACAAAAATTAGCTGGGCATGGTAGTGCGCACCTGTAGTCTCAGCTACTCAGGAAGCTAAGGCAGGAGAATTGCTTGAACCCGGGGGGCAGAAGTTGCAGTGAGCTGAGATAGCACCACTGCACCCCAGCCTAGGTGACAGAGCAAGACTTTGTCTCAAAAATAAGCAGAAAAAAACAGGTCAGGCGCAGTGGCTCATGCCTGTAATCCCAGCAGTTTGGGAGGCCGACGCGGACAGATCACTTGAGGTCAGATGTTCAAGATCAGCCTGGCCAACTGGTGAAACTCTGTCTTTACTAAAAATACAAAAAAAAAAAAAAAATTGGCCGGGTGTGATGGTGAGCGCCTGTAGTCCCAGCTACTCGGGAGGCTGAGGCACAAGAATCGATTGAACCCAGGAGGCAGAGGTTGCAGTGAGCTGAGATTGTGCCACTGCACTCCAGCCTGGGTGACAGAATGAGACTCTGCCTCAGAAAACAAAACAAAATAACCCCCCACATTTTAAA
This sequence comes from Sapajus apella, assembly GCF_009761245.1. Lineage (NCBI taxonomy): Eukaryota > Metazoa > Chordata > Mammalia > Primates > Cebidae > Sapajus > Sapajus apella. Next base: position 307,089 of record NW_022437169.1, on the reverse strand, counting down.
TACATTTATGGCGAGGTGCAGTGGCTCACATCTATAATCCTATCACTTTGGGAGGCTGAGAAAGGCAGATGGCTTGAGCCCAGGAGTTCTTTCTTTTTTTTTTTTTTTCTTTTTTTTTTTTGAGACAGAGTTTCACTCTTATTAGCCAGGCTGAAGTGCAATGGAGCGATCTTGGCTCACTGCAACCCCGGCCTCCTGGATTCAGGCAATTCTCCTGCCCCAACATCCTGAGTAGCTGGGATTACAGGCACGCACCACCATGCCCAGCTAATGTTTTGTATTTTTAGTAGAGACGGGGTTTCACCATGTTGACCAGGATGGTCTCGATCTCTTGACCACGTGATCCACCCGCCTCGGCCTCCCAAAGTGTTGGGATTACAGGCGTGAGCCACCGCGCCCGGCTTAGCCCAGGAGTTCAAGACCAGCCCGGGCAACATGGCAAAATCCTATGCTACAAGAAAATAGAAAAAATTGGCTGGGTGTGGTGGCGTGCCCCTGCAGTCTCATTCCAGCTATTTGGGAGGCTCAGGTGGGAAGACCACTTGAGCCTGGGAGGCAGAAATTGTAGTGAGCTGGTGTTGTACCACTGTACTCCAACCAGGGTGGCAAAGCAAGACTATCTCTCAAAATACATACATTTATTATGTTAATACTAGAAAACAATTACACAATCTCCTTACTTTTACTAAACTAAATTTTCAATTTTCTTTTCTTTTTTTTTCCTTGAGACAGAGTCTCACTCTGTCACCCAGACTGGAGTGCAATGGCATGATCTCTGCTCACTGCAACCTCTACCTCCCAGGCTCAAGCGATTCTCCTGCCTCCGCCTCCCAGGCAGCTGGGATTACAGACTCCCACTACCACACTCATCTAATTTTTGTATTTTTAGTAGAGATGGGGTTTCACCATGTTGGCCAGGCTGGTTTCCATCTCCTAATTGCAAGTGATCTGCCCGCCTCGGCATCGCAAAGTGCTGGGATTACAGGTGTGAGCCACTGTGCCCAGCCTCCTTTTTCTTTTTCTAAAAAGAGAGTTTATTGAAGGAAAATACAGTGCAGAGAGTTTATTTATTATTATTATTATTTTTTTTTTGGAGATGGAGTTTCGCTCTTGTTACCCAGGCTGGAGTGCAATGGCACGATCTCGGCTCACCGCAACCTCTGCCTCCTGGGTTCAAGCAATTCTCCTGCCTCAGCCTCCTGAGTAGCTGGGATTACAGGCACGCACCACCATGCCCAGCTAATGTTTTGTAGTTTTAGTAGAGACGGGGTTTCACCATGTTGACCAGGATGGTCTCGATCTCTTGACCTTGTGATCCACCCGCCTCGGCCTCCCAAAGTGCTGGGATTACAAGCGTGAGCCACCGCGCCCAGCCTTTATTTATTATTTTATTTTTTTGAGACGGAGTCTCGCTCTGTCACCAGGCTGGAGTGCAGTGGTGCGATCTTGGCTCACTGCAATCTCCTCCTTCCAGGTTCAAGCAATTCCCCTGCTTCAGCCTCATGGGTAGCTGGGACTACAGGCATGCACCACCACGCCCAGCTAATTTTTGTATTTTTAGTAGAGACAGAGTTTCACCATGTTGGCCAGGATGGTCTCAATCTCCTGACCTCGTGATCTGCCTACCTCAGCCTCCCAAAGTGCTGGGATTACAGGTGTGAGACACTGCACCTGGCCAGAGTTTACTTAATTTTAAAATGTTTTTACATTTTTTTTTTTACAGAGATGGGGTTTTGCCATGTTGGCCAGGCTGATCTCTAACTCCTGGCCTCAAAGGATCCACCAGCTTCAGCCTCCCAAAGTGCTGGGATTACAGGTGTGAGCCACTGTACCTGGCCAAGAGCAGATAGTTTATATACAGAGACAGCACATCCTGAAGAGGCAGAGAGGGCTGCTGAAAAGGAAGTGAGCCAGAAGCCAATGTTGAATTTTCATTTTTCTCTGGCTTCCTCCCATCTTTATCCATCAACATTCAAAAACCATATATTAAGCATGTATTATGTGCTGGGCACTGTGCTAGGTACTGGGAATAGAAAAAATAATATACAGCCTGCTCTCAAGATGCTCAGATTGGGATGAGAAAGATATTTATAAACAATTACAATAGAATGTGATAAAAATTAACTTAGGCTTTGATCACAGTGTACACATAGTAATCAGAGAGTATGGTCAGTTTTTGCTTGCTTTTAGAGTATGTGTTTGGAGTCACCAGAGATGTGACCCCTAAATGCTTCATTAGTCTACTAAAGGAAAAACTATGGAGAGGTGAAGGAGCTTCTACACTTAGAGGGCAGAGTGGATTGCTGTGGCTCACATCTGTAATCCCAGCTATGTTGGAGGTTGTGGCAGGAGGAATGCTCGAGCCTAGCAATTTGAGATCAGACTCAGCAACACAGAGAGAACTCTCTCTAAAAACAAAACAAAACCCAAAAAGCCTAATTCAGTCAAAGCAAGGGTAGAAGTTAGATCAAGAAGGCTGACCAGCTGGGTGGGTGGCTCACACCTGTAATCCCAGCACTTTGGGAGGCCAAAGCGGAAGGGTTGCTTGAGCCCAGGAGTTCCAGACCAGCCTGAGAAATACAGTGAGACCTCGACTCTACAAAAAATTTAAAAATTAGGGCCGGGCACGGTGGCTTATGCCTGTAATCCCAGCTCTTTGGGAGGCCAAGGCGGGCAGATCACAAGGTCAAGAGATGGAGACCATCCTACCCAACATGGTGAAACCCCGTCTCTACTAAAAATACAAAAGTTAGCTGGGGGTGGTGGCGCGTGCCTTGTAGTCCCAGCTACTCTGGAGGCTGAGGCAGGAGAATTGCTTGAACCTGGGAGGCGGAAGTTGCAGTGAGCCGAGATGGCGCCACTGTACTCCCGCCTGGCTGAGACTTTGTCTCAAAAAAAAAAAAAAAAAAAAAAATTAGCCAGGCATGGTGGTGCAGACTTGTGGTTACAGCTACTTTCGAGGCTGAGGTGGGAGGACTGCTTGAGCCCAGGAGGCAGAGGTTGCAGTTAGCCAAGATCTCACCACTGTACTCTAGTCTGTTTGACAGAATGAGACCCTGTCTCAAAATAAAAACAAAACAAAAGACAAAGTGAGAAGGCTGGGTAAAGCCTAGGCAAGATCCCAAGACCTCATCTCTACTAATAAAAAAAATGACAATTTGGGAGGCTGAGGCAGGCGGATCACCTGAGGTCGGGAGTTTGAAATCAGCCTGACCAATATGGTGAAACCCCATCTCTCCTAAAAATACATAAATTAGCTGGGTGTGGTGGCGGATGCCTGTAATCCCAGTTACTCAGGAGGCTGAGGCAGAAGAATTGCTTCAACCTGGGAGGTGGAGGTTGCAGTGAGTTGAGATCACGCCATTGCACTTCAGCCTGGGTGACAAGAGACTAAAAAAAAAAAAAGCTATTATTATCACCATTTTATAGAGGAGGTGAGGCAGATAAATGATTAAGTAATTGGCCCAGTGTCACACAGTGAACTTACTGAGCCAGGATTCAAACTGAAGCAATCAGCTTCAAATTCTATGCTATTCAAATTGCACCTGAGCCTAATATGCCATGAAAACAGCTTTGGGGAAGATGAAAACCTGCTTATGCTGGGTGGAAAAAGGCACCAGACCTTGGCATTTCCCCTTTAGCTTACCCTAGGACGGACATCACCTTTCACCCTGCAATTTCCCATCTGTTCAACCTGGGCGGTGCAGATGGCAAAAATGAAATTCCACTGGCAGAGGCAACTAAGTATGTTTTGCTGCTTGTCTGCTTCTCCCTTTTCTGCCATGCTTGCCAGTAATTCGGAAGCAGTAGCCAGGTGATTTTTCTCAATAGTTATTCATTCCAGAAACATTTGAGCATCAACTCAGGGCCAGACATTGTGCAAGGCAGACAACACAAAGGTGAACGAGACATACAAGATCCCTGCCCTCTTAAAATTTACATTCTGGTACAGCAAACCACCATGGCACATGTATACCTATGCAACAAACCTGCATGTTCTGCACACGTATCCCGTAACTTAAAAAAAGAAAAAAAAAGGGCTGGGCACGGTGGCTCATGCCTGTAATCCCAGCACTTTGGGAGGCCAAGGCAGGCAGATCACTAGAGGTCAGGAGTTCGAGACCAGCCTGGCCAACATGGTAAGACTCCGTCTCTACTAAAAATACAAAAAATTAGCAGGGTGTGATGGGATGTACCTGTAATCCCAGCCACTCGGGAGGCAGAGGTTGCAGTGAGCCGAGATCCTGCCACTGCACTCCACCCTGGGCGACAGAGTGAGGCTCCGTTTCAAAAAAAAACAAAAAAATTTACATTCTCCCGGGGGATGAGGCTCCAGTGAGGGAAAATAGGCTAGGAGAGGACGGCTGGAGGTGGGTACGCAAGAGGGAAATAGGGATTAACAAATAGGGATGGTCGGGCAGGGTGGCTCATGCCTGTAATCCTGGCACTTTGGGAGGCCAAGGTAGGCGAATCACTTGAGGTCATTAGCTTGAGACCAGCCTGGCCAACTTGGTGAAACCCCGTCTCTATTAAAAACACAAAAATTAGCTGGGTGTGGTGGCACGCGCCTGTAGTCCCAGCTACTCCGGAGGTTGAGGCAGGAGAATCGCTTGAACCCGGGGGGCGGCGGTTGCAGTGAGCCGATATTGCGCCACTGCACTCCAGCCTGGCGACAGTGAGACTCCGTCTCGAATAACAACAAAAAACCAAATAGGGATTAACAAAGAGAAGCAGGCATAATCCGGAGCAGGCGAAGCCTTGGGGCCACGCTCGAGAGGCGTTTGTGTTTTACTTTCAGCAGTTCAGAGCCCATGATGGCCAGGTTACCCAATTGTGGACTTCCTTGACCACTTAATTGGGTAAATGTAACCCTCACCTTCTCTCTCTCTTTTCTCTCCATTTAGCGGGTCACGTAGCCAGTAGGGCTTCCTTAGCCTATCAGGACACCTGGGGCCTGCGTCATTCAGTCAGTCACCTATCTGGTGGTCATATCTGCCCCTGGGGTCATCCCCTTCCTGGGGCCACCTCGGCCCATGTGGACCTGTCAGTTCTTGAGCTCCCGCAGGCCTCTTGGCTCGCCAGGTCGCCTCAGTGCCACGCCTCCCTGGCCCGCGATTCGGCCTGCACGTTACGCTTTGTTCCCAGAAGCAGGTTTTCAAAACGCCGCTCCCTCTCGGCTCCAGCTGTTTTCCTGCCAGCGAGGGGAGACCCGGCAGTCGCAGCGCCCCCGGCGGCGCGCTGCGGCCCAGGAAGGGAGTGCCCACCGCGGGCGCCTCTTCAGCCTCCTCCCGGAACGCGGGAGCGGGCGGGAGCAGCGCCCACCCAGATCTTCGCGACCGTGCTCCTGATTGGCTGCGACATGTGACGTCACTGGGAGGGCCCCGGCGGCTGCCGGGAGCCGAGGCTCCGCGCTTGCGCAGACGGAGAGCGCTGAGCGTAGGGGGAGGTGGCTGCCGCTTCTCCCGCGTCCGCCATTTTGTTGCTGTGGCTATAGGGAACGGGCTGGGCAAAACCGTTCCTGAGGCGCTACGCTCCTTCGAGTTCGGTGCCTCGTGTGACGGCGGGGGTCGGTGAAGACCCGTGGAGCTCTGGCGCCAGCGCGTTCCAGGTCGGGAGTCAGTGGAGGCACCCCTGGAACCCCGAGCAGCCCTAGAACCCCGCGGTGGCCTCCGCTGCTGCTCGGCTTTGCCTACCCCGAACCCCGGGCTCTGCCCTGCATTCCCTGGCGGCTCTCTCCGTGAGGCGGCCTTGGAGCAGGCGGGCGGCGGCGGAGGATGTTGCGGGCCCGGAGCCGAGAGGAGAGTGCTGGCCCAGCCCTCTGAGCGAGCCTCGAGGTGTGCGAGAGGCCGCCCTTCCTCGGCCCCAAAGCCGTCTGCCGGGCTAAGGCGTGCAGAGCAGGCGAGAACAGCCGGCGCCCCGACCGCCGCAGAGCCCCCGGCCCGGCACCATGTCCTCCGCCAGGTTCGATTCCTCGGACCGCTCTGCCTGGTACATGGGGCCGGTGTCTCGCCAGGAGGCGCAGAACCGGCTCCAGGGCCAGCGCCACGGTATGTTCCTCGTCCGCGACTCTTCCACCTGCCCTGGGGACTATGTGCTGTCGGTGTCCGAGAACTCGCGGGTCTCCCACTACATCATCAACTCGCTGCCCAACCGCCGTTTTAAGATCGGGGACCAGGAGTTTGACCATTTGCCGGCCCTGCTGGAGTTCTACAAGATCCACTACCTGGACACCACCACGCTCATCGAGCCGGCGCCCAGGTACGCGAGCGCCCGCCCCGACCACGGAGGAAGGTCGAGAACCGAGTCGGTCGAAGAGTGTTTGTGTAGGGGGGGTGGGGCGCGCTTGAACCCCTATTCCCCCATTCTTAACCAGATTATTTTTGAGAAGGCCTTCCGAAAGGAAGGCTAGTGTCAGGATCTGGGTCACTGGTTCAGAGGATGCGTTTTTTGTTTTTTTTCTTCTCACAAGGCTGATTCTCAGTGTGAAGAGGATGCATTTTAAATGTTTAACGTGGTTGCATAGCTAAAATGCACGCTTTTTGCCTTTTGTTGCTTTCCCTGGCAGGGATTTGTTGGTTTTTCTAAAAACCCGTTTTTTTTTTTTTTTTTTGAGACGGAGTCCCGCACTGTCGCCAGGGCTCGGGTGTAGTGGCGCGATCTCAGCTCACTGCAGCCTCCGCCTCCCGGGTTCAAGCGATTCTCCTGCCTCGGCCTCCGGAGTAGCTGGGACTACAGGCACTTGCCACCACGCCCGGCTCATTTTTTGTATTTTTGGTAGAGACGGGGTTTCACCGTGTTAACCAGGATGGTCTCGATCTCCGCACCTCGTGATCCGCCCGCCTCGGCCTCCGAAAGCCAGGATTACAGGCGTGAGCCACCGCGCCCGGCCGTAAAACCGTTTTTAAGCCATAGACTTCTTGGCGAATCGGAAGATAGCCCAGCACTCCACCCCCTACCCCCCACCCCCGCCAAATGCACATACACACAAGTTTGCACACCACCCCAGGTTCTTGTACTCCCTCCAGATCCCTGAACTCCAGGGCAGGAACTCCAGGACTGCAGTGTTTGGAACAGTCGACAAATGAAAATACTTTAGCATTTAGAAACAAAAAACCTCTAACCGAAATATCAACTGTATATTGTTACTGTGGTGTCAAGTTTGAAGCAGACCAAACACCACCACTTTTATAGTATGTTAATTACAAAGATGAGAGAAGGTGCATTGGCTTCAGCGAGGATATTTTTTGGAAAATTTATTTCATATTTTCTCCCCAATGACCATTAGTAGGCCAGAGATCAGTCTAGTTAATTTCCAAGGTGGAATTAGGCTAGAATGTGATTAAGGAAAATTTTTGAATGACACTTAGTTGCATCCTAGTTCAATTTTAGACATGCTTTTTGTGTTAAGTCTAACGACTTAATGTATTTTAAAATTAACACAAAGTGACCAAGCATTCTCTTTTTCAAGTGAAATGCATTATTTTAATTGATTCGTTGCTTTAATTTAAGTATTTTAGCAGAGATTTGTTTTTATTGTTTTTACTCTGTAACACTTCAATTATCAGATGTTTCTTTTATTTAAATTATGCCAAATTTGAGTTGAAAGGTTGCCTGGAATTTTTAAAGTAACTAACTGGCCAGTTCATTTCTTAAACATCTATTTTAAAAGGACGGGGGTGTTGATACAGTTTTTCCAGGGTTAGATGTTTATGACTTTATGGATTTGTCGACAGGGTATTACTTTAACCTTTAAGCATTAAAAGCTATTATAATTAAGGACACCAACTGTTTGCATAGGGGTAGAGAGAAAAAAGAAAGCCATGACAGTATAATGACTATAAGATTAAGTACTGAACTAAATAGATTTTAAAAGTGGGGAGAGGGCCGGGCGCGGTGGCTCAAGCCTGTAATCCCAGCACTTTGGGAGGCCGAGGCGGGTGGATCACGAGGTCAAGAGATCGAGACCATCCTGGTCAGCATGGTGAAACCCCGCCTCTACCAAAAATACAAAAAATTAGCTGGACATGGTGGTGCGTGCCTGTAATCCCAGCTACTCCGGAGGCTGAGGCAGGAGAATTGCCTGAACCCAGGAGGCGGAGGTTGCGGTGAGCCGAGATCGCGCCATTGCACTCCAGCCTGGGTAACATGAGTGAAACTCCGTCTCAAAAAAAAAAGTGGGGAGAAAGCGATTATAAATCAAATAATGTATAACAAAGACCAGGACACCAAGAATCTGATTGGTGAAACCTGCAGTTCCTGGCAGATGCTGGTAGTTGCAGTCAACTTTGAGCACAATATTCCAATGTAAGGAGTTTAAGAGAATCTTAGAACCCACTGTAGTGAGATTTGTAACATGGAATAAATTATTCCTCTCATTTGTGAGTGAATTATATAATTAATACCAGACATTCATTAAGCCATGCAAGTGCTTGCATTGAGGTGATGAGTACTAGTATGGCTGTTTGAAAAAAATGAGTGAATGGCCGGGTGCAGTGGCTCACGCCTGTAATCCCAGCACTTTGGGAAGCCGAGACAGGCGGATAGCAAGGTCAGGAGTTCAAGACCAGCCTGGCCAACATGGTGAAACCCTGTCTTTACTAAAAATACAAAAATTAGCTAAGCATAGTGGTGGGTAATCTGAGCTACTCTGGAGGCTGAGGCAGGAGAATTGCTTGAACCAGGGGTGCTGCAATAAGCCGAGATTGCCACTGCACTCCAGCCCAGTGAGGGGAAGAACAGTGATACTCCTCAAAAAACAAAAAACAAACAAACAAAAAAAGTGAGTTAATGGCTTGAATCTCCTTCTAGAGGGAGGAAAAGGAGTGTGCTGCTTCTCTCTATCCATAGAATCACCTCCAGATTTTCCATTCATGCGTGTGTCTTAGATAACAAGCATGTAATTCTGTCTTTGTCTGCCCTTCTTCTTTTACTTCTGGCCTGCTCACTATTCCCTGGTAGCGATCCTTCCTTTCTCGCACCTTTGTACCTTTGTTCCAGCTGTTGGCTCTTCATTGACTGCCTTAACTACACCCCCCCTCCATCTGTTGAAATCCTTCCTGTTCCAGTCCCCTCACAGATAACAGGGCCTTACCCTGACCCTCCTCCTCACGTTCAGCTTTGTTTCTTCTTCTCTGTGCCCTCTGCCTCAGGTCTATTGCTTTAATTTAGTTTTTCATTTTCCTAGGTATCTCTGAAGGAGATCACTGTGCCCGTTGAGTTAGAACCTTAATGGATTTACTTTGTTATAATGAATCTTTGAATTGCCACTCCCAAGCCTGGTTTTCATGGCTTAGGTTTTACATGTTATTAGTCTTTTATAGAAAACTAGTGGCTACTAGAGCCTTGGCCAAACGGAAAACTCAGTGTAATGCTTCTTCACAACTCAGGCAGGATAAATTTAGTGGCTTTTTAGGCATCAAAACTGAGCTTTTAAAGCCAGAGTTTCATGTCTCTTGGCTAATATTTTGGTTTATCTTGCATAAAGTTTGTAACAATATTGTCCTAGAAATTTAAGGACTGGTGGCTTGCATTATTATGATCTGATCCTTTTTATAGGAGTGTTTCTTCTTTTTTTTTTTTTTTTTTACCTGGGTGCAGGTGGGTTAAGGCTGAAGAGGGCATTAGCCTTTTGGAATGTATCATACTTTTTAATTTTATATTTTTATTCTAGTGTTTATAAGAGAACTATAACCCCAGTGAAGGTACTGGGAAAAATGTGTGACAGACAAAGCTTCTCCCTATGGAGCTCATACGTTAGTGGAGGAGATAGACTGAAAAGTAGGAAAATAAAGTAAGATTAATAAATGCTGTGCAGGAAATAAACCAAGGCTGAAGAAATATAACAGGACCTTATTTAGGGAAAAGACCATTGTGTTGGGAGTGTTTCTTAAAGGAGAAAGGGGGACATATAAAATGGATTGGGAGATAAAGATCGTGGTCAGGAATTTGATTTTTATTTAAAGTACTGTGGGCTCCATGGAAGGAATTTGAGGCAGGGAAGTGACCTGGGGCTATTACTGTAATCTAGGTACAAAATGATGGTGACTAATAGTAGCAGTGGAGCTGTGACTTGGAGATGCCTATTTTGGAGATAAAATTGATTTGCTGATGGGTGGGGATGATGGGAAGGGGAAAAAGGGATGATCTGGTATATTTGTAACTATTTGTCTTTTGTGTTTTTATCTTTAACTGCTTTTTATATTTGGTATTTTTTTTTTTTTTTTTAATTTTAATTTTTATTTTTAGAGACAGGGTTTCACCATGTTGGCCAGGCTGGTCTTGAACTCCTGACCTCAAGTGATCCACCTGCCTGGGCCTCCCAAAGTGCTGGGATTACAGGTGTGAACCACAGGATCTAGCCTAGCTCTAGTGTTTTTTATTTAATAGGAGCCATTTTCACTTTAATAACAGAATGCTTCAGAAGAGAGCTTGCTTTGTTTGACATTTTCTATTTCTAGCTTATGTAGATTAATTCAGACTACGAAGAAAAATTAGAAGAAATAAAATTTGCCAGGTGCGGTGGCACATATCTGTAATCCCAGCACTTTGGGAGGCCGAGGTGGGCAGTTCACAAGATCAGGAGTTCGAGACCAGCCTGGCAAACATAGTGAAATCCCATCTCTACTAAAAATATGAAAATTACCTGGGCATAGTGGTTTGCACCTGTAGTCCCAGCTACTTGGGAGGCTGAGGCAGGAGAATCGTTCGAACCCGGGAGGTGGAGGTTGTGGTGAGTCATTGCACCCCTGCACTCTAGCCTTGGGCAACAGAGCAAGATTCTGTCTCAAAAAAAAAAAAAAAAGCAAAGAAATAAAATTTTAGCAATAAAAACTAAGGGAAGTTGGCCCTTCAAGAAAATTATGTGTTTTGCTCAACAGACTTTAAGCATCGAATGTACCTGGTACTATGGAACCAACATTGAATCAGACAGCCCTATCATCCTTCTGAGGAGCTTACTGGTTACTAAAAAAACATTTTAAAGGTCAGCTGTGCTCAGTGGCTCATGCCTGTAATCCTGGCACTATGGGAGGTTAATGTATGAGGATCGCTAGAGCCCAGGAGCTTGAGACCAGCCCTGGCAACATAGGAGACCCTGTCCTTAAAAAAATTAAAAAGTTAGCCAAGCATGGTGTTGTGCGCCTTTAAGTCCCAGCTACTTGGGAGGCTAAAGTGGAAGGATTGCTTGAGTATGAGAGGTCGAGGCTGCAGTGAACTGTGATTGTGCCACTGCACTCCAGCCTAAGTGAGAGAGCCAGACCTTGTCTCAAAAAATAAATGAATGAATGAATGAATGCTAGTATGTATATATTTAATTTCTATGCATGATAAAGTAGCTGTGGAAAAATCAAGTAAGGGTGCTTAGTCTAACCTGAAAGCCCAGAAGAGGAGCCTCACACACCTGTGAAGCGGAAGCCAAGCCCTGAAGGAACAGGAGGAAACGAGACGCATAGTTGTGTCTCCGCCTTACATCCCCTGTTTTAAGTATTTAGGAACTCAAATCCAGACTTTCATAATTCGGAATACAGGGGAAGGATTGTCAGTAATTTTAATCAGCATAGAATTCAGCACTGTGAATAAACCCCTTTGCATTTCTCCTGACCAGTAGTTAAAGTCATGTGAATTTGATTGAGTTAAAATACAGGAACATAGCCAGGTGTGGTGGCTCACGCCTGTAATCCTAGCACCTTGGGAGACCGAGGTGGGTGGATTGCCTGAGCTCAGGAGTTTGAGACCAGCCTGGGCAATACCGTGAAACCCCATCTCTACTAAAATACAAAAAATTAGCCAGGCATGGCAGCATGCGCCTGTAGTCCCAGCTACTTGGGAGGCTAAGGCAGCAAAATCACTTGAACCCGGGAGGTGGCTATTGCAGTAAGCTGAGATAGAGTCACTGCACTCCAGCCTTGGCGACAGAGCGAGACTCCATCTCTAAAAAAAAAAGGAACACTGTCATTATGCTAAAAGTGGAGTCTTGTCCAGTTAAGAGTTGTAATCTCATGGAAAGTACTGTAGCCATTCAATTTGTGACTTTTCTCTTAAGACTCAAATCCACAGAATTGTGACCTAAATTTTTCCTTTTGATCTGAATGATTAGAGTAGATTATATCTTTTTTTTTTTTTCCTCTCGAGACTGAGTCTTGCTTTGCCACCCAGGCTGGAGTGCGGTGGTGTGATCTCAGCTCATTGCAACCTCCGCTTCCCAGGTTCAAGCAATTCTCCTGCCTCATCCTCGCTAGTAGCTGGGATTACAGGCATCTGCCACCACACCTAGCTAATTTTTTTTTTTTTTTTTTTTTGAGACAGAGTTTCGCTCTTGTTACCCAGGCTGGAGTGCAATGGCGCGATCTCGGCTCACCGCAACCTCCACCTCCTGGGTTCAGGCAATTCTCCTGCCTCAGCCTCCGGAGTAGCTGGGATTACAGGCACACACCACCATGCCCAGCTGATTTTTTTGTAGTTTTAGTAGAGACAGGGTTTCACCATGTTGACCAGGATGCTCTCGATCTCTTGACCTCGTGATCCACCCGCCTCGGCCTCCCAAAGTGCTGGGATTACAGGCTTGAGCCACCGCGCCCGGCCAATTTTGTATTTTTAGTAGAGATGGAGTTTCACCTGTTGGCCAAGTTGGTCTCAAACTTATGTCGTAATCCGCCCGCCTTTGCCTCCCAAAGTGCTAGGATTACAGACGTGAGCCATCACGCCCGGGTAGACTAGATTATTTCTAAGGGTCTTTAAGACTAAAATATTTTAATTCTGGGCTGGGCGTGGTCAGGAGACCAGCCTGGACAACATGGTGAAACCCCATTTCCAAAAATGCAAAAATTAATCAGGGGTGGTGGCAGGTGACTGTAGTCCTAGCTACATGGGAGGCTGCAGCAGGAGAATCACTTGAACCTGGGAGGCAGATGTGCCGTGAGCTGAGATCGCACCACTGCACTCCAGTCTGGGCAACAGAGCGAGACTTCGTCTCAGGAAAAAAAAAAAAAACAACCCAAAAAACATTATTTTAATTCTTTCAGATAAGTAAAAGGAAGCACAGCCTATTAGTTGGGAGTTCAGATTAACCTAAGCTGACTGAGTCTGAGCTAAAATCATAACAAGTCAGGTGGGGCCACTGGGCACATAGCAGCTCACCTGGAATGAATGTGAGAAGAGGCTTCAAAGGCACACTGAGTGCCATTCAAATTCTGTCACACCAATTGTGTGACAGAATTAAACCAGAGTTAGGCAATTCAAATACCTGAGCTTTTGTGCTTTCATAAACAAAAAAATAAGGGAAATAGGAAAGGGAAAGTTCTTTGATATATGGAGGCCTGCTGTATACCAAAGCTCACTGCTAAACTCTAGGTATCTAATGGAAGTAAACCATGTTTTTGTTTTTTTGTCTTTAAGAAGCTTGGTCTAGCTGGGCGCGGTGGCTCAAGCCTGTAATCCCAGCACTTTGGGAGGCTGAGGCGGGTGGATCACGAGGTCAAGAGATCAAGACCATCCTGGTCAACATGGTGAAACCCTGTCTCTACTAAAAATACAAAACATTAGTTGGGCATGGTGGCACGTGCCTATAATCCCAGCTACTCAGGAGGTTGAGGCAGGAGAGTTGCCTGAACCCAGGAGGCTGAGGTTGCGGTGCGCAGAGATCGCGCCATTGCACTGCCTGAGTAACAAGAACAAAACTTCGTCTCAAAAAAAAAAAAAAAATTTGTTCTGTTGAAAAAATTAAAATAGAATGCCATGACAGCTTACAACCAAGAGTGATCAACTAAGGGATGGGGAAAGGCTTGAAAGAGGAGATGCTCTTCAACTGATTCTTGAAGGATAAGAACAAGTATACGAGGGGCCGGGTGTGGTGGCTCACGCCTGTAATCCCAGCACTTTGGGAGGCCGAGGCGGGTGGATCACAAGGTCAAGAGATTGAGACCATCCTGGTCAACATGGTGAAACCCCGTCTCTACTAAAAATACAAAACATTAGCTGGGCATGGTGGCACGTGCCCGTAATCCCAGCTACTCAGGAGGCTGAGGCAGGAGAATTGCCTGAACCCAGGAGGCGGAGGCTGCGGTGAGTCGAGATCGTGCCATTGCACTCCAGCCTGGGTAACGAGAGCAAAACTCCGTCTCAAAAAAAAAAAAAAAAAAAAAAAAAAGAACAAGTATACGAGGTAGAAGAGGTGGTGGTGGCAGTGCCTGCTGGTAAAGACACAGTTACAATTAATGTGAATGATGGGCAGGAAGCTAGGAAGGAAAGATAAAGCTAATTTGTAAAGGACCCCCCTGTGCCTTGTAAATGAGTTGAACAGTGGGAGCCGTCTAAAGTTTTTAAAAAGAGAACTGTCAAATTTTAAAGGAGAACTGATCAGTTTTACTTTTGAGAAACTGCTCTGGGTGGGGAGAGATCTTAAGGACTAATTAAGGGCTGTTAACTAGAGAGGGACCTTGAGAAACTGAGCCAGGATCAAATGCCATAGGAATGTAAAGTGGCACATAGAAGGTGAGGGAAGAGGTATGATGACTTCAGAGAGGATTGAGTGATGCCTTTGAGAGAAGAAAAAGGGATTAAGGTGGAGGGGTGATTCTTTTCAACAGTAAGAATCTTTTTTGAGGTACGTGCTGGAAGCCAGGTGTATTTAGCAATCTGATGGGTTTGTTATTGTGAAGAGAGGTAAGGGCTGAATACACATAGAATTGGGAATCTTAGCTTAGACGGCATCACCCAGAATGAACAGACAGAACAGGAATAAGTAGAGGAGGGGAAGCTGTGGAAGGAGAGGCAGCTACAAGCATAGGAGGAGAGCCATTAGTGATCGCCTGAAAGCCCAGGGAGAGAAGGGAGGGGACCTTGGCATTAAAAGCTGCTCAGTGGTGAAGCATGGTGGTTACCTAAAATTGTTTCACTAGAGAAGTACTTAGCTAATCTTGGAATTGATTTTTTTTTTTTTTTTTTTTTTTTTTTTTTTTTTTGAGACAGAGTCTTGCTCTGTCGCCCAGGCTGGAGTGCAGTGGCACAGTCTTGGCTCACTGCAACCGCTGCCTCCTGGGTTCAAGCAGTTCTCCTTCCTCAGCCTCCCCAGTAGCTGGGATAATAGGCCCCCACCACCACCCCTGGCTAAATTTTTATATTTTTAGTAGAGACGGGGTTTCACCACATTGGGTCAGGCTGGTCTCGAACTCCTGACATCAGGTGATCCTCCCGCCTCTGCCTCCCAAAGTGCTGGGATTACAGGGATGAGCCACTACGTCCAGTTGGAATTGATTTTTCTACTGGTGGTTTTTTTTTTTTAAACTGCGAATTATTTCCTACATAGAAAAGAGTAAGGTGGGCTGGGCATAGTGGCTCACACCCGTAATTCTAGCACTTTGGGAGGCCAAGGTGGGTGGATCATGAGGTCAGGAGTTCAAGACCAGCCTGTCTCAACATGGTGAAACCCTGTCTCTACTAAACATACAAAAAAAATTAGCTGGGCATGGTGGCGTGTGCCTGTAATCCCACCTACTTAGGAGAATGAGGCAGGGGAATCGCTTGAACCTGGAAGGAGACGGTTGCAGTGAGCTGAGATCGCACCACTGCACTCTAGCCTATGCTACAGAGCGAGACTTGTCTCAAAAAAAAAAAAAAAAAAAAAAAAAGAGGAAGGCGGCCGGGGAGAGGGGATTACTTGAGGTCGGGAGTTCGAGACCAGCCTGGCCAACGTCGTAAAACCCTGTTTCTTTCTACCAAAAAAAAAAAAAAAAAATTAGCCAGGTGTGGTGGTGGGCTTCTGTAATCTCAGCTACTTGGGAGGCTGAGGTAGAATTGTTTGAACCTGGGAGGCGAAGGTTGCAGTGAGCCAAGATTGGGCCACTGCACTCCAATCTGGGTGATAGAGTGAGACTCCATCTCAAAAAAAAAAAAAAAGTAAGACTGGGCACAGTGGCTTACGCCTGTAATCCCAATACTTTGGGAGGCCGAGGAAGGTGGATCACTTGAGGTCAGGAGTTTGAGACCAGCCTGGCCAACATATGAAATCCCATCTCTATTAAAAAATAGAAAATTAGGTGGTGGCAGCCCCTGCAATCCCAGCTACTGGGGAGGCTTAGGCACAAGAATTGCTTGAACCCGGGAGGTGGAGGTTGCAATGAGCCGAAATCATGCCACTGCATTGCAGCCTATGTGATAGACCGAGACTCTTTCTCAAAAAGAAAAGAAAAGTATATGTAAGCCGGGCGTGGTGGCATGTACCTATAGTCCCAATTACTGGGGGGACTGAGGTAGGAGGATTGCTTGAGCCCAGGAGTTCGAGGCAAGCCTGGGCAACATAACCCCCCGTCTCTACAAGAAATTAAAGATTAGCTGGGCTCTCGCCTGTAGTCCCAGCAGCTACATAGGAGGCTAAGGTGAGAGGATAACTTGAGCCTGGGAGGCCAAGGCTGTAGTGAGCTGTGACTATACCGCTGTACTCCAGCCTGGACCACAGAGCCAGATGCTGTCTCAAAAACAAAACAAAACTATTACCCCCCCCCCTTTTTTTTTTTTTTTTTTAAAAAAAAAAAAAGAACATTGGCCAGGCATGTTGGCCTAGCCTATAATCCCAGGAGTTTGGGAGGCCAAGGTGCGAGGATCACTTGAGCTCAGGAGTTCAAGACTACTAGCCTGGACAACATGGCAAGCCTCTATTTCTACAAAAATTGACTGGATGTGGTGGCATGCACCTGCAGTCCCAGCTATGCAGGAGGTTGACGTGGGAGGATTGCTTGAGCCTGGGAGGTTGAGGATGCAGTGAGCCATGATTGTGCCTTTGTACTCCAGCCTGGGCAACAGAGCGAGATCCCATCTCCAAAATAAATAAATAAATAAATAAATTACCAGCACCTTTGAAACTTCCTTTTTCCAGAAGTTGATTATTGGATTCTTCAGTGTGCATAAGAAGATTTTAAGCTTAGAACGTATTAAAACTTGATTTAAAGATGTTTTGTATATGGTTTATATATGAAATTGATAATGCTTTTAACAAAAAGAGCGGACAGATTCATTATCATCAGATAAGAAAAGTCAGTTATGAATTAGTTGTTGGGGGCTTTGCTGCTCAAAGTGTGCAGTGGACAGTAGGCAAAAAGTGAGAAGCATGGGTCAAGAGTGTTTGGAAGGGCTTGAAAAACCCTTTCTCTTTTAAAGGGAAGTTGGGGGAGTGTGCTATTTTCAATCTTGCTCAAAGAACAAACTGAAATAATTGAGAAACAATACATTTTCTGATGACTATGCTTCATATTTCTTTAGACAGTGGGGTCTCATGGAAAGGCTAAGATATTGGACATGCAGCAACATGTATTTATCTCTTTAGTGGAACTAATGTTTAATTTTCAGGGGAGTTTGATGAATAAATTAGTTTGAGGATATGGACAGAGGACTTGGAATTTATGTCAGGGTATGACTGGTGAGATTGATTTGGTATCAAATTTATGAATATTTCTGCAGATACTAACACAGAAAATGAGCCCCAAGGTCACTATAGCAGTATAGTGGTGGAGGGAAGTAGAAACTGTCTTTATCAAATTTGTATAGACACATACCCCTCACCAGAGAAGCAAAGAAGTTGAAAAGCACACTTTGCCTTCCTAACCCAGGAATTTAGACCCCAGGGATCAGCAAACTGTTGAGTGAAGGGTCAGATTGTAAATATTTTCAGCTTTGACACAGGGTCTCTGTCCAACTACTCAACTATGCCCTTGTAGCGAAAAACAGTCATAGACAATACATAAATTAACGGGCTATTTTTTAAAAAATTGAAATGGAGTCTCGCTCTCTTTGGTCTCATTTGCAAAATGGGGTCTCAAAAAAACAAAACAAAACCACCATCTATCTCACAGAGTTGACGTATTAAATAATCTCTTCAAAGACCGTAAACCTTGCCTATGGTAGATAATGAGTATGAGCTCTGATTTATTAGTTTGTTTGTCTGTTTATTTATTTATTTACTTATTTTTGGGATGGAGTCTTGCTCTGTTGCCAGGCTGGAGTGCAGTGGCACAATCTTGGCCCGCCACAACTTTCACCTCCTGGGTTTAAGCGATTCTCCGGCCCCAGCCTCCCAACTAGCTGGGATTACAGGCGTATGCTACCATGCCTGGCTAATTTTTGTGTTTGTAATAGACATGGGGTTTCACCACGTTGGCCAGGATGATCTCAATCTCTTGACCTCATGATCTGCCCTCCTCAGCCTCCTAAAGTGCTGGGATTATTGGCGTGAGCCACCGTGCCCGGCCCAATAAGAACTCTTTATTGTTATTCCTGCTCCTACTACTCTTGCTATTCATTTTTATTTATTTATTTATTTATTTATTTATTTATTTATTTATTTTTGAGACAGTCTTGCTCTGTTGCTCAGGCTGGAGTGCAATGGTGCAGTCATAGCTCACTGCAGCTTCTAACTCCTGGGCTCAAGTAATGCTCCTGCCTCAGCCTCTTGAGTATCTGGGACCACAGGTGTGCACCACCATGCCCGGCTAATTTTTTGTCTTTTTAGTAGAGACAGAGTTTTGCTACTTTGGACAGGTGGGTCTCCAAGTGATCTGGCCTCTGTGGCCTCCCAAAGTGCTGGAATTACAGGTCTGAGCCACCACATCTGGTGGATTCGTTACTGTTTTTATTGTTGCAAGCCTATAAGCCCTTTTTTGTTCCTTTTTTTTTCAAGGGGTCAGAGACAGAGGCCTTTGTCATTTTCTGGGTGTCCAGGGAAGTGTGCAGGATGTAAGGCATAGATTAAGAGTGGGAGGAAGAGTGTGTGGTGGTTGTGACAAGGGTCCAAAGGAAGGCAGCTTCTGAACTTGCTCAAGATTTAAAAAATTTAAACAATTTATCTCTATATAAAACAAAAGGTTTCTGTAAAACAGAGATGAAGTGTGTGTATGTGTGTGTACTTGTAATTTGAAAAGACATACTCAGGATAATAACTTTTGGGCCAGTGCAGGCTACAAAAATTACAACATGACAACTTTCTTAACTACTAAGAATATAGAAAGGAAAATAAGGCCAGGAGTGGTGGCCCACACCTGTAATCCCAGCACTATGGGAGGCTAAGGCTGGTGGATCAGATCAGGCCAGGAATTTGAGACCACCTGGCCAACATGGCAAAAACCTATCTCTACTAAAAATACAAAATTTAGCTGGGTATAGTGTTGCACATCTGTAATCTCAGCTACTCGGGAGGCTGGGGCAGAAGAATCACTTCAACCCAGGAGGCAGAGGTTGCAGTGAGCTGAGATTGCACCACTGTACTCCAGACTGGGTGACAGCAAGATTCTGTCTCAAAAAAAAAAAAAAAAAAGAGACTGAGCGTGGTGGCTCACACCTGTAATCCCAGCACTTTGGGAGGCTGAGGTGGGTGGATCACTTGAGGTCTGGAGTTTGAGACCAGCCTGGCCAACATGGTGAAACCCTGTCACTACTAAAAATACAAAAAAAATTAGCTGGGCATGGTGGCGGATGCCTGTAATTGCATCTACTTGGGAGGCTGAGGCAGGAGAATCACTTGAACCCGGGAGGTGAGGTTGTAGTGAGCTACGATTGCACCATTGCACTTCAGCCTGGGCAACAAGAGCAAAAGTCCATCTCAAAAAATGTATATATAGAGAGGAGAGTGGTTTATTAAGTTTGACAGCCACTGGCTTAGAGTAAGATTTTCCTCTTAATTTTCTTTCTCTCTCAAGGTATCCAAGCCCACCAATGGGATCTGTCTCAGCACCCAGCCTGCCTACAGCAGAGGAAAACCTGGAATATGTACGGACTCTGTATGATTTTCCTGGAAATGATGCGGAAGACTTGCCCTTTAAAAAGGGTGAGATCCTAGTGATAATAGAGAAGCCTGAAGAACAGTGGTGGAGTGCCCGGAACAAGGATGGCCGGGTTGGGATGATTCCTGTCCCTTATGTCGAAAAGCTTGTGAGATCCTCACCACATGGAAAGCATGGAAATAGGAATTCCAACAGTTATGGGATCCCAGAACCTGCTCATGCGTACGCCCAACCTCAGACCACAACTCCTATACCTGCAGTTTCCGGTTCTCCTGGGGCAGCAATCACCCCTTTGCCATCGACTCAGAATGGACCTGTCTTTGCGAAAGCAATCCAGAAAAGAGTACCCTGTGCTTATGACAAGACTGCCTTGGCATTAGAGGTAAAGTCTGTTCAGACTAGCTTTTTGTTTCCTTTGACACTTTGTTTTCATTTTTAGTTTTAGTGTCTGCTCATTTAAACTTATATTCGTGGAATTAGAGCACTGTATGATTTTGGAAGATATGCACTGTTAGCATTTCATTTTTAAATTTTTTGTTTTGTTCTGTTTTTGACATGGAGTCTCACTCTGTTGCCCAGGTTGGGGTGCAGTGGTGCGATCTTGGCTCACCGCAATCTCTGCCTCCTGGGTTCAAGCGATTCTTCTGCCTCAGTTTCCCAAGTAGCTGGGATTACAGGCATGCGCCACCACGCCTGGCTAATTTTTGTATTTTTAGTAGAGACAGGGTTTCACTATGTTGGCCAGGTTTGACTCGATCTCTTGACCTTGATTAGAGGCGTGAGCCACTGTGTCCAGCCTAAATTTTTTTCATAGAGATGAGGTCTCGCTATGTCGCCCAGGCTGATGTCAAGGTCCTGGCCTCAAGTAATCCTCCTACCTCGGCCTCCCAAAGTGCTGGGATTACAGATGTGAGCCACCATGCCTGGCCCACTGTTAGTGTTTCAAAGCCTGTTTTTGTTCTTTCCTCTTCTTTGTTTCTCCCAAATTCTCAGCCTGCTTGATGTTTTTTGTTCCCAAAGCTTAATAGATTTAGTTTTCATAATAGTTGGGTTTTTTTCCAGTAAGGAAAGATAATAATTAAGGAAGACCCATGACACACAGATAGTCACTTGTATGGTTCTGTATTTCTTTCCTTTTTTTTTCTGAGGTAGAGTCTCGCTTTGTCGCCCAGGCTGGAGTGCAGTGGCGTGGTCTCGACTCACTGCAACCTCTGCCTCCCAGGTTCAAACAGTTTTTCTACCTTAGCCTTTCGAGTAGCTGGGACAACAGGTGCGTGCCACCATGCCTGGCTAAGTTTTGTACTTTACTAGTAGAGTTGGGGTTTCACCATGTTGGACAGGCTGGTCTCAAACTCCTGACCTTGTGATCCACCTGCCTCGGCCTCCCAAAGTGCTGGGATTACAGGTGAGCTACTATGCCTGGCCAGTTCTGTATTTCTTTTTTTTCTTTTTTTTTTTTTTTTTTTGAGACGGAGTTTCGCTCTTGTTACCCAGGCTGGAGTGCAATGGCGCGATCTCGGCTCACCACAACCTCCGCCACCTGGGTTCAGGCAATTCTCCTGCCTCAGCCTCCTGAGTAGCTGGGACTACAGACACGCGCCACCATGCCCAGCTAATTTTTTGTAGTTTTAGTAGAGACGGGGTTTCACCGTGTTGACCAGGATGGTCTCAATCTGTTGACCTTGTGATCCACCCGCCTCGGCCTCCCAAAGTGCTGGGATTACAGGCTTGAGCCACCGCGCCCGGCCTCAGTTCTGTATTTCTAACATTGGAATCAGTTGAGAAATATGAATAAATGTCTTAGAATTTCTCTTGAGCTAGGTAGAGGACTGATTTTTTTTTTGAAGATGGAGACTCACTCTGTCACTGAGGCTGGATGGAGCGCAGTGATATACTCTCGGCTCACTGCAACCTCCACCTCCTGGGTTCAGGTGATATTCCTGCTTCAGCCTTCCGAGTAGCTGGGATTACAGGCACCTGCCACAATGCCCGGTGAATTTTTCTATTCTTAGTAGAGACGGGGCTTCATCATGTAGGCCAGGCTGGTCTCGAACTCTTGATCTCAGCTGATCCATCCACCTCAGCCTCCCAAAGTGCTGGGATTTCAGGGGTCAGCCACTGCACTTGGCCAACCAAGTCATTTTCTTCCTTTTTTTTTTTTCTTTTTTCTCTTTTTTTTTTTTTTTTTTTTTTTTTTTTTTGA
>NW_022437169.1:270285-285023 GCF_009761245.1 Sapajus apella | reverse complement strand
GTCTTGCTCTGTTGCCCAGGCTGGAGTGCAGTGATGTGATCTCAGCTCACTGTACCCTCTGCCTCCTGGGTTCAAGCAGCTCTCCTGCCTCAGCCTCCTGAGTAGCTGGGATTACAGGTGTGCGCCACCACACCGGGCTAATTTTTTTTTTTTTTGTATTATTAGTAGAGATGAGATTTCACCATGTTGGTCAGTCTGGTCTTGATCTCCTGACCTCAAGTGATCCACCCGCCTCGGCCTCCCAAAGTGCTGGTATTAACAGGCGTGAGCCTCTGCACCTGGCCAAGTCTTTTTCTTCTAACTAAACATTAACTGACTCTTTAAAAAGACTCTTTCTCAGCCAGGACTGGTGGCTCATGCCTGTAGTTCCAGCCCTTAGGGAGGCCGAGGCCAGTGGATGACTGGAGGTCAGGAGTTTGAGACAAGCCTGGCCAACATGATGAAATTCCATCTCTACCAAAAAATATAAAAATTAGCTAGACGTGGTGGCATGCACCTCTAGCCCCAGCTAATCAGGATACTGAGGTGGGATAATCGCTTGAACCCGGGAGTCCAGGTTTCAGTTAGCCAAGATTGTGTGAGCAGCAAAGTGAGACCCTATCTCAAAAAAAGTGTGGGAGGGGGAATGTTGAGAGAAACCTTAAGTGCATTTCGAAGGATGAAGTAAGGAAGCCAGTTGCTTAAAAAGAAAAAAACAACCTGATGACCAAGCAGCCTGCCCACAGATAAAATAATTGGTTCATGCGTATTTTTCCATAGGTTGTCCTTAATTTTTCCTTTTTTTCTTTTTTTTTTTTTTTTTTTTTTTGATTTTTAAAGTTTTGAGGTGGAGTTTCGCTGGAGTGCAATAGCATCATCTTGGCTCACCGCAACCTCCGCCTCTTGGGTTCAAGCGATTCTCCTGCCTCAGCCTCTGAAGTAGCTGGGATTACAGGCATGTGCCACCATGCCCAGATAATTTTTTGTATTTTTAGTAGAGACAGGGTTTCTCCATGTTGGTCAGGCTGGTAATGAACTCCCAACCTCAGGTGGTCTGCCCACCTTGGCTCCCAAAGTGCTGGGATTACAGGTGTGAGTCACTGTGCCTGGCCTTCAGTTTTTCTTTGGACCAGACTAGTATCCGAATGAACTACACCTGAAGGTTTGTTTTAGTGTTTGATTTTTGTCTCCCTCTCATCTTGGCTGTAAGAAAAGGAGCATCTGAGGCTGTGGTTGGGGTCAGGGACTGAGGCCCTGGGTCTGACTGAGGAGGACACCTCCACAGATAGAAATGCTGGCTGAGCAGGCCTTCCAGCCTTTTTTCTGTATTTCCTTCCTTTCTGTCCTTTCTTTCCTTCAGATGGAGTCTCATTCTGTTGCACAAGCTGGAGTGCAGTTGGCATGATCTCGGCCCACTGCAAACTTCACCTCCTGGGCTCAAGTGATTCTCTTGCCTTAGCCTCCTGAGTAGTTGGGATTACAGGTGCCCACCACCACACCCAGCTAATTTTTCTACTTTTAGTAGAGACGGGGTGGTTTCACTATGTTGGCCAGGCGGGTCTCAAACTCCTCGCCTCCAGTGATCTGTCCGCCTCGGCTTCCCAAAGTGCTGGGATTAGTGAGCCACGGTGCCTGGCCAAGCCTTTTAGCTTTCTCACCCCCACACAGACCTGCCAAAGCACAGCTGCATGCCTCTGGCCTGGTCTACACTCCAGCACCTTAGAATAACGCAGGGTGTTCCAGAATGTTAATACCCTGTAGCATGCATTGTGCTTTCAGCTTTTTGAGGCATTTTCACATCTGTGATAGCATAGGATTGGGGAGCTAGGAGTCAGAGTGGGTGTGACTTGTGTGTGTTTGGCAGCTGATTGTTGAGAACCTTGAAGGTCAAGGCTTCCAGTCAGAATTTCAGGTACCTGCCTGTTTATCTCTGGCTCTAGGATGTGTGTTTTAGAAAGCTGTATCTCATGTGCATGTGTATGTTTCATTGGAGTGAGTACTGGGAAGTAGTAGGAGGAACACCAGATATTGTAGAGGGATCACTTAGAGCTTGGTGAGTGGGTGGGTAGGTGGGTGGGTAGGTAGGTGCCTAAGAGAGGCCAGGAGTAGGAGGAAGGAAGCCTCGTTAATGATTGTGTATTTTTTTTTTTTTTTTTGTTTTTTTTTGAGACGGAGTTTCGCTCTTGTTACCCAGGCTGGAGTGCAATGGCACGATCTCGGCTCACCGCAACCTCCGCCTACTGGGTTCAGGCAATTCTCCTGCCTCAGCCTCCTGAGTAGCTGGGATTACAGGCACGCGCCACCATGCCCAGCTAATTTTTTGTATGTTTAGTAGAGACGGGGTTTCACCATGTTGACCAGGATGGTCTCGATCTCTTGACCTCGTGATCCACCCGCCTCGGCCTCCCAAAGTGCTGGGATTACAGGCGTGAGCCACCGCGCCCGGCCTATGATTGTGTATTTTAAGGTAACCTACATACTTGGCCATTATACAGGTCCTGGTCTCTCAGACGTTCACCCCCTGCCCCCACAGGGGGTTCTCCACACCTGAGCTTCATGACACTAACCTAGCTCACAGAGCTTCAGCAAAGGCTTTGTTTGGTGCTTGACTGAGAGAATATAAATAGGACCTGAGAAATAGACCTTTACCAAATTCCATTTAATGGTATTTCGCTTTCTGTATATTTAAATGAGACTTTAGGCTATAGCATAAGTAAATTTTTTGTTTTGTTTTTGAAACTGAGTCTATCACTCAGGCTGGGGTGCAGTGGCGCAACCTCTGCTCACCGCAACCTCTGCTTCACAGGTTCAGGTGATTCTTGTGGCTCAGCCTCCTGAGTAGCTGGGGTAAATATATTTATGATTGTTATCCTCTAAAACTATTATTAGGATAGTGGCACCTGTCTGATCTTGTTAAAAACAACTCTTGGGAATTTCACAAATAGGTTACTAGGAAAAGTATTAAAATTAAAATGAGAACCAGTGAGACAAGTAGGACAAAATGTGCCAATAATTGAAGCTTCGTTAATCCCCTAGATAGTATTACAGATAACGATGGTGGCTTAGGTGACTTTATTCCTTAAATTATTTTACAAGTTTTTTTAAAAAATAAAACTTGATTTTCAAAAGAGTATTCCTGCAAGTAAAGAGATATTTTAAAACTGGTCCATGTTTAGCTATTTTCTTCTCTTGCTGACTTTTCTGTAAGAGAATTGATCCTGAGATTTGAAGGGGAACACTTGGTATCTGTAAGGTGAATTGAGCGTGTGTGATGAGACTAAGTCATTGAGTAGCTGTAGATAGGTAAGCATTGCTGGGCAAAGGGCAAAAGTGGCAGAAGACAGGGCAGGGGACTGTTGCGTTGCCCTATCACAAAGGGTTATGCTGAGGAGATTAACAATTTTCTTGCATTGCCTTCATTTGAGACATGAAACAGCCAGTTTCTCACAGCTAACAGAAGGTCAGATTTGCAGGCAATTTCTTTTTATTTATTAGTTTTTAAAATTTGGAGCAAATGCTTGACTCTGGTTTAATATTCTCATTCATTTGCATTCTTATCTTAGCATCTTTAGAATTGTGCTTAACCCTGGGTACACACACCTATGAATATTTGGTGTATGAAAATTTGTATTTAAGTGTCTAACTGCAGCCTCTTCCGTGCATTTCCCCCATGTTATGGCATAAGAAAACAAGTGGTGACATGAGCTGGGGATCTGTGGGAATTGAATTCAGTGGAACAGATTGTGTGGAAGAAAAGCAGTTTCTCAGGCTACAAGTGAGGCATAAAGTGATTAGGATGGAATTGATATACATCAAGCAGAAAGACAGGTTGTATTGATACCTTAGGTCATTTAGTCTAATCTTATCTTCCCAATGCTTTTAGCCCTCTTTGGAGTCTATCTCCATAGCCCTTTAGTCTCCACTTGGATGCCTCCAAAAAATTCACTTCAACAGAAGTTTATTGAGTGCCTATTATGTGACAGGCTAGGAACTTAGGAGACAGTAGTGAACAAAACAAAGATGTCTTTCCTTGTGAAACGTCCAGAACATAACAGTTTCATGAGGTGGTGTGTCTCATGTTGTATGGCTTTGGTAGCTGACAAGTCTTGGATTCTGGCTCTCCACTAGGGAGAAATAAGCCACAGCCTGTCCTCTTCCTGTGTTTGCCTAGCCCAGTGTGTGAACTTAAGTGTGTGGCCCCACAGTAGTCCCTGTTGAGTTTTGTTGTTGTTGTTGTTGTTGTTGTTGGTTTGGTTTTTATTGGTCTTGTCATACCATCTGTGTGCATCTCTGAATCTTTTTTCTCTGTTTTTTGGAGACAAAGTCTCACTCTCGTCTCCTAAGCTGAAGTGCAATGATGTGATCTCGGCTCACTGCAATCTCCGCCTCCTGGGTTCAAGGGATTCTACTGTCTCAGCCTCCCAAGTAACTGGGATTACAGGCACCTGCCACTAACCTGGCTAATTTTAGTATTTTTAGTAGAGACAGGGTTTTACCATATTGGACGGGCTGGTCCCGAACTCCTGACCTCAGGTGATCCGCTTGCCTTGGCCTCCCAAAGTGCTGAGATTACAGGTGTGAGCCGCTGCACCCGGCGTCTGAATCTTTTAAAATTCTGATTATGTCATCTAGCATATTCATTACCCTCTTCAGTTTCCTAACTGCAGGTTTTGTAAAAGCACCAACCAGATCTTTGTACTAAAGACCTTCTATGTGGCCTCTCCAGGTCTGCCTCTCATATCTATAAAAAGACAGTGAGATTGATCTGGCATGACTTGTTCTTGGTGGGTTCATGCTGCTTCCAGATGCTCTACGTCCCATTCTAAATTCTCACAAACCATCTGTTAGCTAATCGCATCCAGAATTTTGTCTGGGTTTCCTTTCAAGCTCAATGTTTTACATTTTATGGAATTTGCCATCTTTGTTTTGACAAAAACCGAGAGACTTGACCCTTCCTAAGTCTTCCAATGTCCTATGATGTAATTTCTCTATGACAGGAGACTAGTCTTGGACTCTTATTCCTACTTGCCAGTGTGTTTGGTCAACTCTTACATACCTGTCATTTTCCACATAAGAACACCCTTTCATCTTTGGTGCTTTTTTTTTTGGCATTTTTTTTCTTGGTGATGCCCAGAGTTCTTTGAGCTCACCAGCATCCTCAACATCCTTGCTCTTTGTTCCTGTACTTGCTCTGCATCATCTGTGATTGTGTTGTTAGAATTTCTTCTTGGATTGTGTTTGCCCCATTTTGAAACCTGTAGTCGTTGGATTACATCTGGTCTCTTTGTCTTTTGAATTGGCCTGTAATCCCAGCTACTCAGGAGGCTGAGGCAGGAGAATAGCCACCATGCCCAGCTAATTTTTTTGTGTTTTTAGTAGAGACAGGGTTTCACCATGTTGGTCAGGCTGGTCCTGAACTCCTGACCTTGTGATACGCCCGCCTCCACCTCAGCCTCCCAAAGTGCTGGGATGACAGGTGTGAGCCACTGCGCCTGGCTGTATTAGCATTTTCTTAATTGCTGCTTCTACTTGCTAAGATGAAGTAGTATGCAAGGTAAATTTACGTTTCCGTAATACTGATTGTACTTTGTAATCTCTCAGGGATCATCATGAATTCCTCTGACTGGGTAGTCTGCAGTGCTGTTAGGCCTGTATGTGTTCATCATAAAGCATCTGACTCAGCCCTGGGGGGTCCATGCAAGCTTATAGCCTCCCAGTGTAATGGTGGTGCTGTCCCTCACCTCATGTCAGATGCTAGCAATGTGAAGCCTTCTTACCAAGGCTTCTCAGAGATGCCCACAAGCTAAGCTAGCATTCACCTTAAGCAAGAATCTCAGGTGTGTTCTACCCATGCCGTGGTGGTTTATGGTTGTCTGGTGCCCGAGCAATCATTTCCAATCACCTTCTTGGGCCTTTCATCAGGACTTACTGGACTCCTCCTCCATCTACCTGTTTTTGACATTGTTTCAGTTGTCCTTCACAGCATCTCAGCTTTACTCTGTTTCTTAAGTACCAAAAGTGCTTTTTTTTCCTTGATTACACTACCTTGCAAAAGTATGAATCTTCAGAAAGTCCTTTAGAATTTTAGAAGATCCTTGTATTTTTAAATATTTATTTCCTTCTAGTATATCTTATTCTGATTGGGTTGCTAATCAGAATATATATTTCTTTTTTTTTTTTTTTTTTTTTTTTTTTGAGACGGAGTCTTGCTCTTGCCCAGGCTAGGGTGCAGTGATGCAATCTCAGCTCACTGCAACCTCCGCCTCCTGGGTTCAAGCAGTTCTCTACCTCAGCCTCTTGAGTAGCTGGGATTGCAGACGCTTCCTACCATGCCTGGTTAATTTTTGTATTTTTAGTAGAGACTAAAATGTCCCAACATGGGGGTGGGGGTTCACCATATTGGCCAGCCTAGTCTTAAACTCCTGACCTTGTGATTCACCTCCCTCTGCCTCCCAGAGTGCTGGGATTACAGCTATGAGCCACTGTGCCTGGCCCAGAAAAAAATGTTGTTAAAAGGTTTTTTTTCCTCTTTCCTAATGTAAATTAGGTGAGAATGCCATGGAATTGGGGCCCTGGTGTGATTCAGGCAGGGCCTGCCCCATCCTGGTCCTTATGCTGACCTCAGTTTTCTGTGATAGCTGTTGAGTGAGAAGAACCATCAGCTAGGGATTCACAGAGAGAGGAGTTTATTCTCATGACTGCTTCCACAGTAAGAGCTTGAGGTTTATGTAATTTGCCAACAATCTACTTCTATCTATGAATTTACTACTAGGTACCTGATAAAAGTAAAGTCATACAATATTTGTCCTTTGGGTCTGAATTATTTCATTTGGTACAATATTTTTAGAATTTATCCAGGTTGTAGCATATATCAAAACTTCATTCCTTGTCCCAGCATGGGATGGCTCACACCTATAATCCCAGTGCTTTGAGAGGCCAAGATGGGAAGATCAATTGAGGCAAGGCGTTTGAGACAGCCTGGGCAACATAGACCCCCATTTTATAGGAGATTAAAGACTTCATTCCTTTTGGGCTGAATAATATTCCATTTTTGTGTATATATCACATTTTGGTAATCCATTTATTTATCTCTTGGTGGATACTTGAGTTGTTTTCATTTTTTCTTTTGGCTATCATGAATAATGCTGCAGTGGACACTGACACACAAATGTTTGAGTCCCTGCTTTCATTTATGTTGGGTATATATCTTGGAGTGAATTTCTGTGTCACGTGGGTAATTCTGGGGTTGTTTTGTTTTGTTTTGTTTTGAGACAGATTCTTGCTCTGTTGCCCAGGCTGGAGAGCAGTGGCACAATCTCGGCTCACTGCAACCTCCACCTCCTGTGTTCAAGCAGTTCTCCTGCCTCAGCCTCCAGAATAGCTGGGATTACAGGCATGCACCACCACACCTAATTTTTGTATTTTTTAGTGGAGATGGGGTTTTGCCGTGTTAGCCAGGCTAGTCTCGAACTCCTGACCTCAACTGATCCACCCGCCTCAGCCTCCCAAAGTGCTGGGATTACAGGCCTGAGCCACGGTGCTCAGCCTGTGCTTAGCTTTTTGAGGAACTGTCAAACTGTTTTCCATAGTAGCTGTACCATATTCCATTCCAACCAGCAGTATACAAGGGTTCCCTTCTTCCCCAACAAAAAAACACTTCTCCACCTCCTCACCATCACCTGCTGTTTTCTTTTTTTCTGTTTTTTTTCTGTTTTTTTTTTTTTTTTTTGTATAGCCATCCTAATAGGTTTGAAGTGGTATCTCATTGTGGTTTTGGTTTGCATGTTCCTAGTGACTGATGTTGAGCATCTTTTCATATTGGCTGTTGGCACATCTTTGGAGAAATGTGTTTTCAAGTCCTTTGTCCCGTTTTTAATTGGGTTGTTTGGGCATTTTTGTTTGTATGTATGTATGTATGTATGTATTTATTTATTTACCTCTGCCTCTTGGGTTCAAGCGATTTTCCTACCTCAGCCTCCCAAGTAGCTGGGATTAAAGGCGCCTGCCACCATACCTGGCTAATTGTTGTATTTTTGAGATGGAGTCTCACTGTTGCCCAGGCTGGAGTACAGTGGCGTGCATGATCTCGACTCACTGCAACCTCTGCCTCTTGGGTTCAAGCAATTCTTCTGCCGCAGCCTCCCAAGTAGCTGGGATTACAGGTACCCACCACCACGCCCAGCTAATTTTTTGTATTTTTTAGTAGAGACAGGGTTTCACCATGTTGGCTAGGCTGGTCTTGAATTCCTAAGCTCAGGTGATCCACATGCCTTGGCCTCCCAAAATGCTGGGATTACAGGCATGAGCCACTGCGCCTGGCCTTAGTTATTATATTTACATTGTTGATCCATTTTAAATGAATGTTTGTTTATAGTGTGAGGTAAGGGTTCAGGGTCTTTCTTTTACATGTGAAAATCGGTGCAGTTATTCCAGCACTGTTTATTAGCAAGGTTATTCTTTCCCTACTGAATGGACTTGGCACCTTGGTCAAAAATCAGTTGGCCAACCTGGGTGTGGTGGAGCACACCTGTAATCCCGGGTACTCTGGAGACTGAGATGGAAGATTGCTTGAGTCCAGGAGTTCAAGATCAGCCTGGGCTACATAGTGAGACTCCCACCAAAAAAAAAAAAAGTTACTTGATCATAAATGTGTGGGTTTATTTTCAAACTCTCAGGTCACTTCCCATTGTTCTGTATGTCTCTCCATATGCCAGTACCGCACTGTTGATTACTGTAGCTTTGTGTAGTAAAAGTCAAGGAAGTATGAGTCCTCCAAGTTTGTTGCTTTTCAAGATTGTTTTGGCTGTTCCAGGTTTCTTGCAATTCTATGTGAATTTGAGGATTGGTTTTCCCATTTCTGCAAAAAAGGCTATTAGAATTTTGATAGGGAGGCTGGGCAAGGTGGCTCACACCTGTAATCCCAGCACTTTGGGAGGCTGAGGCCGGCGGATCACAAAGTCAGGAGTTCAAGACCAGACTGGTCAACATGGTGAAACTCTGTCTTTACTAAAAAATACAAAAATTAGCTGGACATGGTGGCTCGTTCCTGTAATCCCAGCTACTTGAGAGGTTGAGGTAGGAGAACTGCTTGAACTGGGACCCGGGAGGTGGAGGTTGCAGTGAGCTGAGATCGTGCCACACTGCACTCCAGCCTGGGCTACAGTGGGAGACTGCATCTCAAAAAAAAAAAAAATTTTTTTTTTTGATAGGGATAGGCTAGGCATGGTGGCTCATGCCTGTAATCCCAACACTTTAGGAAGCCACGACGGGCAGATCACGAGGTCAGAGTTTGAGAGTAGCCTGGCCAACATAGTGAAATCCTGTCTCTACTAAAAATTAAAAAAAAAGAAAAAAAATAGCCAGGCGTGGTGGGCACCTGTAGTTTCAGCTACTCGGGAGGCTGAGGCAGGAGAATCACTTGAACTTCAAAGGTGGAGGTTGCAGTGAGCTTAGATTGCGCCACTGCACTCCAGCCTAGGCCAGAGCAAGACTCTATCTCCAAAAAAAAAAAAGAAATTGATAGGGATTGTGTTGAATTTGTAGATTACTTTGGTTAATATTAGCTTTTTTTTTTTTTTTTTTTTAATGGGATAGGGTCTCACTGTGTTGTCCAGACTGGTCTCAAACTCCTGGGGTTAGGTGGTTCTCCTGTCTTGGCCTCCCAAAGTGCTGGAATTACAGGTGTTAGCCACCGCACCTAGCCAGTATTAATGTCTTAATGATAGTCTCTTTCTGTTCATTAACACAAATGTTTTTGCATTTATTTAGTTCTTTAATTTTCGGTATGCAAGCCTTTCACTATGGATAATTTATTCTCTGGTATTTTTATTTTAGATGCTATTGTAAATTGAATCACTTTTTTTTTTTTTCCCGAGAAAGTCCTGTTCTATTATACAGGCTGGAGTGCAGTGGTACGATTCTTGTGCCTCAGCCACCCGAGTAGCTGGGACTGCAGGTGCCCACTACCACGCCCAGCTAACTTTTTTTTGTATTTTAGTAGAATTGGGTTTTACGATGTTGCCCAGGGGGGTCTTGGACTCTTGAACTCAGGCAGCCTGCCCGCCTTGGCCTCCCAAAGTGCTAGGATTACAAGTATGAGCCCCCGTGCCCCACCTGGAATTGCTTTTTTAATTATTCATTACCAATATGTAAGACACAACTGGTACCATCTTGAACCCTGCTACTTTGCTGAATTTGTATCTTTTCTTGTGGAATCTGTGGAGTTTTCTATATATATGATCGTGTCAAGACTTTTCCAAAAACCCACATACTCTTGCACTACAGCATACTGGCCTCTGATACCTTTAGCTCTGCCCTGCTACCCTTCCCAAATAAAGTCCCTATATTAAGCAGAAGTGTTAACCAGTAAACAGTCCTCTTGAGCCAAATTACTACTCTGAAGGATAGTGGTAATTTTAAGGAAGAGACTAAATCTTCAGTATTAAAACCCTATTAGATAGCATTCAGTTGTGGGTTTGAGTGCATGAGATTACTTGACTGCTACCCAGGGCACACAGACAGGGAGCCTAGCCCTCTAAAGCCTCTATCTCTCCAGCTGCTTTGATTCAGGTGCAGGCGCACAGAGAGCACAGGGGCAGGCAGTGAAACAGGCGATGGACCCATGCAGCTCCATGCGCGCCAGGGGTGTTTGTCTGCTTTGTGTCCTCTGTTATATCCCTCCAGGGCCTACACATAGATGGTTCAATATTCATTGAATGACTAGAGGAATAAAAGCCACAGAGAGCAGGATGAAACCTGTCTGGTGATTATAGGACATGGGCTTTATTTTGTTTTAGATCTTTTGAGGGCTATAAACTCCTTTGAAAATCCAGTGAAAGCTGTGCAGTCTTTAGAAAAACAGCATATATTCATGCATTTGCATACAACTCTGCAGGATAGTCTTTGATTACTGAGACCCATTCATGTCACTCCAGTTAGAACTTCTGATTCCAGTGTTACCAGCTGTACTCCTGATCTTACTTTTATGTAACCTGAAAACATACAATCTCAGAATATCAGTATAGGAAGTGGAGACTGATTATGGAACCAAAAAACTGTTGTGATGACCAGTGCTTGGGCTTTCCAGTGCCTTGCCTGCTCTTCGAATCAAGGGCCAGATGTCAGACAGTAGAGTCATTTCCTGGACAACACTCTGGACAAGTAGGGCTGTAGAAAACTATTGCCAGCAGCAGGAGGTACCCTCTTGCCATTTAACTCTTCGTAGACATAAAAGGGCTGACTAGTATCCCTGGCATATGTGTTTTAGAGTTAATATGTCCACTCCCCAGGTGCTAAGTGTGGCCAGGCACAAAGATAGTATTTTGACAGTTCTAATAATGATTAGGATTGTCCTGTTGCATAGGGTGAAGATTAATAAAGATGATATATTAGGTATATACCTCCTCTTGATCTGTTGATAGGGTCAGCCACATCGTCCAGGTGTAGTTTGCTCCTTGAACCAAGTTCATAGCTACCCACATCAGGATTGATCTGTCCTCTAAGACTATACTTTCAGGGCTAATTTCTATAGTTCATCCCTAGAGCAGTTTCTCTGAATGTGTAGAGCACCGGGGGTGGAAGGGGGGAAAGATTGATCTGCTCTCCAAAGTGAGTGCTTCTTTGAGCTGGATCCGTGTACCTTGAACCCAGAGGAAAGCACCACACCAGAAAGGGAGTGATGAGAGGAACAGCAAGGTGGCTGCCAGCCTACCAACCATTTTAGGATCTGAGCACAGCACTGTTGTGTAGAGCCATGGAAGAAGCTGGTCCACAGCCAGGACTGTAACTGGGCAGCAGGCCGCATAACAGCCAAGTTGTCTCTTCTGTGTTGAAATAGAAAACAGCATGAGGAATGATGATGGTGTTTTAGTGTGTAGAAACTCCTGCAAGACTGCAATGAGGCACTAACGATCAAGGGGCCACCAGAAGTCTCTCAGCCATCCTCTCTTCCTAGGCTGCTCGTTGACCTACTTCTGCTGGTCCAGGTCTAAGCAGTAGCTCCTTGATCCTATGCTCTGCAGCATTGATTTAATAGTGTTTTTCTGCTACTTGCTGCTTTGATATTTTTTCTCTGTCTCTTTTGAGATGGCATTTCACTCTTGTTGACCAGGCTGGAGTATAATGGCACAATCTTGGCTCACTGCAACCTCTGCCTCCTGGGTTCAAGCAATTCTCTTGCCTCAGCCTCCCAAGTAGCTGGGATTACAGGCATGTGCCACCATGCCTAGCTACTTTTGTATTTTTAGTAGACATAGGGTTTCTCCATGTTGGTTAGGCTGGTCTTGAACTCCCAATCTCAGGTGATCCACCTGCCTCTGCCCCCCAAAGTGCTGGGATTACAGGTGTTAGCCACTGCACCTGGCTGTTTTCTTTCGTTGTTTTTTTTTTTTTTTTTGGGACGGAGTTTCGCTCTTGTTACCCAGGCTGGAGTGCAATGGCACGATCTCGGCTCACCGCAACCTCCGCCTCCCGGGTTCAGGCAATTCTCCTGCCCCAGCCTCCTGAGTCGCTGGGATTACAGGCACGTGCCACCATGCCCAGCTAATTTTTTATAGTTTTAGTAGAGACGGGGTTTCACCGTGTTGACCAGGATGGTCTCGATCTCTTGACCTCGTGATCCACCCGCCTCGGCCTCCCGCAGTGCTGGGATTACAGGCTTGAGCCACCGCGCCCGACCCTCTTTCATTTTTTAAATAGAACTGGGGATCTCACTGTTTCACTCAGGCTGGTCTTGAACATCTGGCCCCAAGTTTTCCTCCCACCTTGGCCTCTCAAAGTGCTGGGATTACAGGTGTGAGCCACTGTACCCGGCTACACCAAGTGCAGTGTCATGATCTTGGCTCACTGCAACCTCCACCTCCCGAGTTCAAGCGATTCTCCTGCCTCAGCCTCCTGAGTAGCTGGGATTACAGGCATCTGCTGCCACACCTGGCTGATTTTTGTATTTTTTAGTAGAGATGAGATTTCGCGATGTTGGCTATGCTGCTCTTTAACTTCTGACCTCAGGTGATCCATGTGCCTCAGCCTTCCAGAGTGCTGGGATTACAGGTGTGAGCCTGTAATCTGACTGAGCCCAGTCGTTTTTTTTTTTTTTTTTTTGAGGGGGCGGAGTTTCGCTCTTGTTACCCAGGCTGGAGTGCAATGGCGCGATCTCGGCTCACCGCAACCTCCGCCTCCTGGGTTCAGGCAATTCTCCTGCCTCAGCCTCCTGAGTAGCTGGGATTACAGGCACGCGCCACCACGCCCAGCTAATTTTTTGTATTTTTAGTAGAGACGGGGTTTCACCATGTTGACCAAGATGGTCTCGATCTCTTGACCTCGTGATCCACCCGCCTCAGCCTCCCAAAGTGCTGGGATTACAGGCTTGAGCCACCGCGCCCGGCTAGCCCAGTCGTTTTTTGAGACAAGGTCTTACTCTGTTGCCAGGCTGGACTGCAGTAGCATGATCTCAGCTCATTGTAACCTTTGACTCCCGGGTTCAGGTGATTCGCCTACCTCAGCCTCCTGGGTAGCTGGGACTACAGGCGTGCGTCACCATACCCAGCTAATATTTGTATTTTTAGTAGGGACAGGGTTTTACCATGTTGGCCAGCTGGTCTTGATCTCTTGACCTCGTGGTTTGCCCGCTTTGGCCTCCCAAAATGGTGGGATTGCAGGAATGAGCCACTGAGCCCGGTCAAAAGCCAGAAGTTTTTGAGAATAGGAATTGACCTGCCCATTTTCCATGTCATAGATGTTCAGTAAATTTTATTTAATTACTTAGGTAGGATCATATGGAAAGTATCCTGTTAAAGACCCCCCAGACTCACAAGTTAATTGGAAGGCATGAGATGTGAGTGTTCTTGGCAGTTTTCAATCCTTAGCTCATCTCCATCTTCCTCGGCTGCTTAGTATCCTTCATAGGAATTTGTTAGACCCCATTTTCAGCCTGTTCCTCATTGGTTTGGGAGGATCCTTGCCGGTGACGAGGTTGAAAACCCACTGATACATACAGTACTGTGCTTCTCAGTGCTAGTTCCAACTCTTCCCTTTGTGCATCCAAAGGTTATGACCAGTAGAGGGGGCATGGCGTTGGGGGATGGGTTCTACTTAGCAATCTCTATTCCAGTAACAATCATTTAATTACTGCAAGAACCTTTCAGAGTGGGAAGGAAACTGAGACTTGGAGAACTTAAGCAGTTTGCTACAGTTATGTAGTTTCTAAAAGTGGCAGAACCAGGACATTGCTTCAGTCCTGCCATGCTCCAAAGTTCATGCATGGACCACTGGATTGTGCCCCCTTGTGCCTGGTTTTATTTTATTTGAGATGCAGTCTTGCTGTATTGTGCAGGCTGGTCTCAAACTCCTGGGCTCAAGCAGTCCCCCCACCTCAGCCTGCCAAGTACCTGGAACTATAGGCACGTACCACTATGCCTGGCTCTATATGTGTTTAAGCAGACGAAAGCTTATTTCCTATTGGCTTAGATTTTAGGTGAGTCTGATATTCAAGTTGCGTTTTTATGGACCTAAGCACACAATACAGAACCTTAGATTAGTGCTCTAGACAGAGTAACACCCTGTCTGCAAGGGCTACCACCTGAAGGTCTTTTTTAAAATACATATTTTTGTGTGATTTGACTTTAACCATTCTCAGAATCATGTGTTCATTTCTATCCTGTTGGGGTTAGTGGTCAAAATAGGGGGTTGGTTGGGGAGGAGCTCCTTTGTGCTCAAAAGCTCTCTCTCTCTCTCTCTCTCTCTCTCTCTCTCTCTCTGTGTGT